>NC_056735.1:297676687-297744187 GCF_019279795.1 Protopterus annectens
GTTAAGCTTTTCTTCACATGTAGCCACATTTCCTTCTCTATAATTCCTTTTTGGATCTTCCTCAAACCCATGTAAATTGCTTTGAATATTTTATTTTTGATCTGTTCACATAGATTATTTACTCCCTTTATTTGTCTAGTCCCCTAAATCAACTTTAAACTTCTTCCTTTGTCTCATTGTATTGTTCTTACCCCTTCCCATTAGTGGTTACATTTTTTCACTTCTTCTTATGCCTTACTAAGTCTGAGCTCCAAGACCAAGTATACACTAATCCTGGTCCTCACTGTCTCCTTTGTCAAGACTCATAGACTTGGTGAGTGAGTGTTTGTTCCCCATAATCCTCTCCTCTTTTCCCACTAGTTCTCAGATCTTTATTTCCTTGTCCCACAGCCCTATCCCTTCTATCTGCAGTCTTTCTCCCACCATTTATACTAACACCAGCTCTACCCATTGTGTGCAATGGTAAGTGCAGTGGATCTTTTTTCCATCCCTCTCTAACATTTCCTACAAGCCCTCTCCTCTGTTCTGCTCCTTTAAGCCAGACAGTAAGATGTTACCAAGTAACACTCATATGACTTGATTGGCTGTTCGGCCCTCATTGCTCACATCCCTCCTGCTGTCCTTGTGATGCTGGTTCCTGCATAACTACCTCTGGGTCGGTCTTCCCTTCAACACTTGATACTGCTGTTTATATCTGTCCTTGTATTTTGGCTTCTTTTTCTTGCAATGTCTTTCATTGTTGTATTCTACACCATCTCCATTCAGCTTACTGTGTCACACCACATGCTGTTGCTTTCTTCACAACATCTGGCCTATCCTGTTGTTGTTTACCTTTGCCACACCACATGCCGTTGCTTTCTTTACAACATCTGGCCTATCCTGTTGTTGTTTACCTTTTCTCATATGTTTTCTTAGCTAGTCTTTACTATTTGCCTACTTTATCTCTCTTCTCATCCAAATTTTTTCCTTTCTCGTCTGTCTAGTAAGGCTGCTACCTTCTCCAGTTCCCGGGTTCTTAACTTAAGCTTCCATATCCTCCTGCAGATACTGCCAAATCTATTAATGCCAATTCCCTAAGACAAACTATTTTTCATATGGTCAGCATGTCTCACACCCTTCTGCCACTGTTCTTTTCCAGTCTGAAGATTTCCTTTCATACTTCCATTCTTGGATTTAACACTTTTTCCTCTCTTTATTTTTAATTCCATAAATGTCTTTTTTAGTTCCAGTTTGGTCTGTTTAACACAAATGTAGGTAATGAATTTCAATAAGGATTTAACTTATGTTGTACTTAATTGCAAATCTGAGAGATTGCTCTGGCCTTCTAATTTAAATGATAAAAAAGAAAACTTTTTCCTACATGCTGTGCAATCATTGGGAGTATGTAATTAGCCCTTTTCACAGCTGAATCATTTTAAAATCTAGATTATCTTCAGTAATTCATGATTTGTTTAGCCTGTTACCTGGTAAGACGTTATTTAAAGTAAACCGATAAAACTAATAGAGCAAACCATTTATAAAAAATGAATAGTCAGAACAGCTGAACTTTTCTATAACATATGAGAATAATGTTCTTTAAAATTTTTTCCTGTTCATTATTTCTTCTGTTCATTCCACTATATCTGCAATTAACTTTGCAGTACTTTCTTAGATATTTGATATTTTATATACCGAATGAGAGCATTACAATTCTTATTTTACATATCAGATTGTGTTTACAGTAAATGCTATGAACAGTTGTCCTTAATGTTCATTCAAATAAAAAGTTTTTACATTTGCCTTGTACTTATATTCATATACATAAGTTCATAGGTAGGTACTAGGCTATCGGCCCAAGGGCCTAAGTAAGCCTAGCCAACAAGGTTCTCTGGCTTACGCCACCCAAGAAAGTTAATTTCCTGTGCCCTGTCAAGCAGAGTCACAGAAGTGATCCCCGGGGTGCATTTCCTATTTCCCATCCACTCATCAAGATTTTTCTTGAAGAGTGCTAATAAGGAACTTTGTTTGACATAGATGGGTAGCTTGTTCCAGAGTATAGGAAGTCTCTGGGACAGGAATCTATCCCTCCAACATGTCCTGTTTATTGTGGTGACAAGGTTTAGGTCCCTAGAGCATGTAGCTTGGAGGGATTGGGATTTCTTAAGGTGTAGCATGTCCAACAGCTCTGGGTTTAGCATAGCTTTATATGTCCTTGGAGTAAGCGATATGCTACTTAGTAAAGATGGAGTTTTTTTGAGACGGTCAGTGTAGGGCATCTGTTTGAGGCCAGCAATCCTCTTTGTGAGGTACTTCTGTGGCCTTTCCAGCTGCTGCAGATGTCTTGTGAGGTACATTCCAAAAGGGGCAATGTACTCTATAATTGGTCTAATGAGTGCTGAGTAGAGGGGAACAATGACCTCTTTTTTCCTGGATGAGAACCCTTTTGTGATGAGGTGTGCCACATAGAAAGACTATTGTCCATCTGGGTCCCAAGGTCTCTTATCACACATTCAGCATTAAGTAGACTGCCGTTTATGTGGTAGTTCATAGGTACAGAGTTTTTACCAAAGGAGATGACAATGCACTTTTTGGCATTGAGCTTGAAACCATGCTTCTGACACCAGGCAGCTGTCTCAGTGAGGCCCTTCTGTAGGATTTCCACATAATTTGAGAACTCTACTATGGCTCCTAGTTTGCAGTCATCTGTGAACTTCATTAGCTTAGAGGCCTTCTGTGTTAGCCTGTACTTTAGAGAAGTAGATGCCAAGCAGGAGAGGTCCCAGGTCTGAACCCTGTGGTACTCCACTTTCACTGGTTTGAAGTAAGATTTGGAGTCTGCAACATTTACAGTGTGGGTTCTGTCAGTGAGCCAGTTGGCAACCCATCTTGTAACGTAGGGATTTATACCTAGTTTAGTGAGTTTAGCTATAATTCCAGAATGGGGGATGGTGTCAAAAGATTTGTCGAGGTCAAGATAGGCTGTGTGAACCACCTTACCCTCGTCTACGGCTTGGGTGACTGCCTCAAAGAAACTGGGTGGGGTCCAGAGTTTGGAGGTTACCAATGTCTTTATTTATGAGTTCCATGATGATACGTTCCATGGCCTTGCAGACCAGGCTTGTTAGGCTAATAGTGCTATGGTTCCCGGGATCAGTGGTGGCTCCCCCTTTGTGAAGTGGGATAACTGTTGCTGTGCACCATTCAGTGGCACAAAGCCTGACATGAGACTATGATTGAACATGGTGCTTAGGTGGGGAGCCAGTTCATTCCCATGGATGCTGTGTTTTTGGTTTTAGAGAGTGCAGCTTTTACCTGCATAGATGTGATTACAGGGGCTCTGCATTCTTCCTGTATAGATATGGGCCCTTTATGGGGGGGTGAGAGGGGGGGTAAAGTTAGCATTGAACCTATCTGCCAGGATGTTGACAATATCAGTTGGTTCTGTAATTTTCGTGCTGTTGTGCTGTAACTCAGAGCAGATCTGGGTGTTGCCATTGAGATTATTGACATAGCTATAGAAGGAAACGTTTCTTTGTTTTTACAAGTGCATTTTATGTTCCTTTTAAGAAATAAAAGGTCAGCTTCTTATTGCCACGGTGTGCCTCAGTGAGTTTCATCAACTGGACTTTGTGCTTATGCTGTTCGGAGGCACCTTGCCCTTGCTGGTTGATTTGATACAGGAATTTTCTTTGGATTTATCAGTGCAGCAAGAGACATGGTGGAAGGGACCACAGATATCATCATCCATGAGTTTGGTTTCTCTTTAAATGGTACTGTCAGTGAGAATAATGAAATGACATTTAGAAAATTGATTTATACAGAGAGCAATCCGTTACTGCAACTCTCTAAAACTGATCTTACTAATAATGAGAGAGATAATGTCGATATGAGCAGAAACATTAATTGGGTACAGTTGACAAGGAAATTGGAACAGATACTCGAGAAGCTCAAATACACATAATGGCAACGCAAACACATGAAAGCATGTATTAGCTTCAAAATAGTTCCACGAGGTTAAAAATGCCAAGTTTTGGCAATACCTATCCTGACTTACTGAGCAAATGGCAGCAACTTAATTTAGACACTAGCATGTGGGATACATGAAACTACTCATTGAACAATACCTTGTGTTAGAGAGTGATTTAATGTTGGAATCCACTAAATTACGTGAAGAACTCGAAACATTAATGTCAACTGGTGAAATGAGAGAGTTTGTACATAATGTCAGCAATACGATGATGCTTTTAGAAAATAAACTGCTACAAGCTAAGAGGAAGAAACTCGAGAGGGACTTCCTTGATTTTCAGAAGGGGAATGTCTTCATGTGGCCACGTGACCAAATGCGAAACAGGGGAGTTCAACAACAGGTTACAACGGCAATCAGAGACAACCAGATGAAACAATGAGGAAATGGCTCAGTAGCACCTACTGGTCCATTGAACGACAAACCAACTATGGTGTCGGCAACAACAGTGACAGCAACTAACAATGATGGACTGACATCAAATACTAGTACTCCTAGTCCACGTAATGAAGAGTCAGGAAGCAATAACGCAACAGCTGTTAATGCTAATGGGAACACTAGCAGCCGAGTTGAAAGTGAATTATCAGAGTTACTGGTTTGAAACATTTCTTTGTTTTTACAAGTGTATTTTCTTTTCTTTTTGAGAAATAAAAGGTCAGCTTCTTATTGCCATGGTGTGCCTCAGTGAGTTTCATCAAATAGCTTTAGAATGCTTTGTGGTTGCCTTTAGAATCAGTGGCAATTTTGTTTTCATAGCTAGCTTTGGAGGATCTTATAAGGGATCTCAGCTTCTTACTGAGGCTGACCAGGCAGCTCCTCCACTCATGGGATTTTACTCTCTTTTGCAACAGTTTCTTCCTTCTGTTGTACAGTTTGTTTATGGCAGGGGACCACCAGATTGGCTTCCTTTTTTTGGAGGATAGCGTCTTGGTTCTGTTTGGGATAGCACGATTCATGCACTCCTGTAAGTGCTTATAGAGTACATTTGTGTAGGATTCAGCAGTCGTAACTGTATTTTCCATCTGCATGGGTGTCATGAAGTTCACCACTTCTCTTTTAAGAAGCATGAAGTTGGCTTTGGAGAAATATTTTACCATGGTTTCCTTAATGTTGGGTGGGGGCGGGATGTGGATATCTTGGGTGATTAGCTTATGGTCTGATCTGACCAACGAGGAGTTGATTTCAGGTGTAGAACACCGGTCACTCATGTTGGTAATGACTAGGTCTAGGATATTGTTGCCCGTGATGGGGATGTGGATAAGTTGATCCAGGGCATTTGAATTTATGAATTCCAGAAAGCGTTGAGCAAAGGAGTTGGTACAGGAGTAATTTTCCCAGTTAATGGTGGGGTAGTTGAAATCACCCATTATTAGGGTGTTTTGTTGAACCCTAATATTTTCCAGTATATCAAGAAAAGAGGAGTGGGAATCCTGGGGCATGGTGGGGGATCTGTAGCCAGCTACAATTTGGATTGCAGTTTTGCCCAGAGTTAGTTGCACTTGGATAACCTCAGATGCATTATGCTGTGCAACTAGCCTGGAGGTGTGGATATTCTTAATAAATATGGACACACCAATGCCTTTCGTTGTCTGGGCCAGGTTAGATGACCGAAAATTGTGTTATGAGTTATAGCCTGGTAATGCAGGGGGTGCTCTCTAGAGCCTTGAATGAGGTCTCAGACACTGCACAGATATCGATGTTCTCCATTTTAAGGAGTGCTTCGAGTGAGTACATTTTGAGATTTAGACTTCTAGCATTACCCTCATTTTTTGCTTGCCTGTTCCTTTTATGGTGGTGAATTTGTCATTTGAACCTTGCCTAAAAAAAGGCACTATAGGGGCGGCAAGAGCCTTAGCCAGTATCCGGAATCCCAGGGGCGACAGGTGCAGGCCATCTCTGGCAAAGCATCATGGTATGTCGATCATGGCGTCCCAGGCAGAGAGATACTAGATTCCCTTAGAATGACACCAGAAGCTTATCCAGTTGTTGAAGTCAATCATTTTGTCCTTGTACGGTATCATTCTGGGTGATGGCAGGATGCTACTCATGGCTAGGGTCATACCTGCCTGGGCTACAAGATCGGAGAGCTCTTCCATGTCTCTTTTCATGTAGTCCAGGGAAGTACGTCTCAGGTAATTCACACCAACATGGACAATGACAGAGTCATATTTGTACTTGTGGAGTGACCTGAGTGTGTGGGTTATGTGGCGGATCCTGGCACCCGACAGGCAGATGACAGTGACCTTCTCCTTTTTAACCTGGTGAGTGGGACATCAGTGTGCCTGACTATAGAGTCAACTATGACTAGTGTGTTGGGTACGTTGGTTTGCCTTATGGGCTGTCGTTTATTGGCCACTGAGTCTGTGGGCTATGTGTCATTTGGGTTGTGTTGGGGGGGGTGGAGGTTGCTTGCATTTCTGCTTTGGCGGTCTCTGTTGCTTGAGCAGATTATTATTGAGAGCCTCTGTGAATGTTTTCGTGTTTCTGTTTGTGGATTTTTGTGGTGTAGGTTTAGTGGGACTATGTGATCAGTGTGGTATGGTGCAAGTGTTTACCTTCTCCTCTTGACTGTCAAGTGCAGTCTTGATTGGAGAGAGCTTTACCTCCAGTTTGGCTAGATAAGTACATCTCTCACAGGTTGTGGTGTTGGGTGGTAGAAGGAGAGGGTTGTCTGTGTACATGTGGCAACTGCTACATTGCCTCAAGATGCCCAGATTCATCAGATAGACAGGAGAGAACACTAGGAGCTGACCCTTGGACATGCCTGAATAAAAAACTACTTTCCTCTAGACAAATGAGGAAAGTGAGTATAAGAGCTGTTTTTCTCTAAGCAAGTGAGCTTGAGGCCATGCCTGTGACACCTGGCATCTGTCTCAGTGAAATGAGAAGAAAATGGTGGGACCAACAAACCCAAAAAATATAAATAGTCAAAAATAAAAAGGTGTGATGGCTGGAGAATAAAAAACTCACTTTTATTACCAATAAAAATAAATAATTTCGGTAAGCACTTTCGAGGTGACCCTCTTCTTCAGACCTTAATAAAAACTTCTACAAACATGCAGTTTAAATACAAGTAACAGCCAATAAAAACACATAATCAGAATTAATGTGGCAAACCTCTTTTTCTTAAAAGAGGTTTTAAAGAGCCGGCACTGTTCAGGCCAAGTGAAACATAAGCCTTAAAATCAACAATCTGTCTTAGCTCTGTATATTCAGTTTCATTACGTAGATCTCCTTCTCTCAAGTTCTCATTAATTTTCTGTAAAACCAAGACTTTAAAGTTGTGCTGTGTACCATAATCTGATACATGTTTAGCCAGTGCACTTATAGATTTATTATTATGTATGTCATTCAGATGTTCCATGACCCCCTCCTTCAACATACGATTTGTTTTGCCTATATAAAATGCACTGCATGAATTACACTTGGCTAGATAGACTATGTTCTTAGTGCAACAGTCTGCATAGAAAGAAAATTCTACTGGTTTCAAGTGTATAGGATGCGCAACCATGCAGGTTGACCATATGTCACAACTGATTTTGCAAGCCCTACATGCATATGTTCCTTTACGCTGTGAAATAAACCTTTCACTAGTTATGTTGTATTTGTAACATAGCAGTTGCTTTAAATTCTTACTATTTTTAAAACTGAAGCTAGGAGTTTGACCCTACAACTCTACTAATATCAGGGTCTGAGTAAAATAGGCCATTTCTGTTTGACCATCTCACAGGTCCTGTTAACATCACTGGAAAAAGTTAAACACAGCCTATTCACCACCTCAGCACATTTTCCTCCTTCATCATGTACATTTGCAGGGAGTTCTTCAGAAAAATGGGGTTTGGTCATATTGCTATCAAGAGAGCTCACTTCTTCCATAGCCTTATCAATCTCATAGGCTTTGTAGCACCTATTCATAAGATCTACACGCAAACCATCTAATGCCTCTGCAAGGTCTCCCCCATCAGTATATAGTCTCTTACAGCACAATACTAGATTTTTAACTATATTCCTAGTTATGTGTCTGGAGTGCATGCTAGAACGATGAAGAATATTATTCTTCCTACAGCTTTTTCTATGTAACCTAGTTGAAATGCTGCCAAACATGTTTTTGTTTACTTTGATGTTCAAGAAATCAGTCTTAGTCTGAGAGTACTGTAGAGAAAAAGAGAGATATGAGGTGGTACTCCCCAGAAAATTTACAAAACTTTCTAGCGTTATCTCATTACCATGCCATGTAAAACAAGATATCATCAACAAAACGTTTATAAAAAGTGACATGTTGCTTAAACATGTCACAGCAAAAAAAATCTCTTTCTCTCATTGGGCCATTACAACACTAGCATATGTATTCGCAAACAATGTACCCATAGCGACCCCCACTTTCTGGAAGAAAAATTCTCTCAAACAGAAATGTATTATTTTCCAAGATCAAATCCAATAAGGCACAGATCATGTTGACCTTGGTATTAGAAAAGTTACTTTCCTTAGTTAACAAGTGTCTTACATTTTCAATGCCCTCATCATTGGGGATCACTGTGCATAAGGGATTAACATCTAGCGTTACAAAGAATACATTGCTGATATCAGTATTGTGCCTATGACTGGCCCAGGCATCCAATTGCTCCAAGAACTGTTTGCTATCTCTCAGTACAGTCTCTACAGTGTTCAATATATGTCTAAGCTGTTTCTCCACATATATAGACATAGGCTCAGTGAGCCATCCTCTGCCCAATGCAATAGGTCAGAGTGGGGGATTCAGGGGATCTTTATGAACCTTGGGTAGGCCATATATGACTGGTATTGTGGGATGCTCTACAGAAAAATACATATAAGTGAATAGTCAATTTGATCAGTCATCAGTAAATCATTTGTATAGAAATTCAACCTGTCTATAATACCATTCACCTGAAATTTCTGTAGTACAGCATACACTTTGTCATCATACAACATCTTACGCATTTTCTCAAAATAATCCATAGTGTCAAAGATAACTATCCTACCACTCTTGTCAGCAGACCTAATGACCAAATGTTCAGCCCTGGTTAGTGTCCCTAATGCCTCACTTTCCTTCATGATGAGATTGTAAACAGTTCTTGTACCTCTCATTGACTGATTTTCTCAGGTCATCCTTACACATCTTTATGAACGCCTCCATAGCAGGAGAATTGTTGGGTACACAACAACTAGTTTTTTTAATGTACATACACTTGCGGTATTCACATCCCCATTCACAAAAATGGTTTTAAGCATTATGTTCCTGGCAAACTTATTTAATTCTAAAATTGTATCAACTAAATTAATCTTGTTAGCTGGAACAAATGATAAACCTCTGTTTAAAATAGATAATTGTGCTACAGTTAAATCCACAGAAGACAAGTTAAAAATCAAATTATTCACTTGCGATTGCATGTGGTCGGACCCTTGTTGTTAGCTGAGGGGTTGGATTGTACCCTTCCTCGTCTCCTGCAACTCTGAGACCTCCCCACCCATATGTCCTGCCTTATAGGTAGGGCCTTGTCCAAAAAAAAAATGCTGAGTGATGGGGACCCATCAATACCCTGTTTATATGTATATTGCCATTGTTAACTATTGTTAATACCTTTGGTCTAACAGCAGGTTCTATGCTTAACAAGCCTATGTTGCCACTCTGTACATTACTAGACACCAAAGAGGTGTTAGTGTTCTACAGACTTGTTCTGTACATCAGCATTTAAGTTAATACACAAACCAACATTATCAGTAGTATTCATTGTATCACAAGTATTTGCATTACTTATATCAAAATAAATTTCAAACTGATTGCCCAGGGAGACTCATTTTCCATGCTCCAATAGTTTTATTGACTCATGAAGTGAGTCTTGTCCTTTTGAGTCAAATGGCACAGATAATCCAACTTCCAAGTTACACTGGCTCAGCGTTATTTCTACAGACTGTGCTTTATCTGAGCTACAGTTAAGTGTTCAAATTTGAATTGTTGGCTACTGTCCCAATGGAGCACCGTACATTATTGCCTGCACTAGAGGAAGGCTGTTGCATCAATTTTGGCGCCTTACTGCGATTGCTCTCTGTTACAATTGTGGGGAGCATTACTGGTATTGTTGACAGCATTGCTCCACAGCTCCTACCTGCATGCTACCTCCATTAACATGGCTCTTTACACCAGTCCATTATCCCACCTCCATCAAACTAGCAGGCAAGCCCATTGGCTGAGTTGTCCTAGGCCAAGAAAAGACATTCCTGGGTCAAAAATCCGCAAAGTCCCTTCAAAGTTTTTTAGTTTTTTTTCTTTTTCAAGTTTTCTCTCATAGAGAGAAATATTGAGTAATAAATCATCCATGAGTTGGGTGTAGGCTTCACCTTTGTACGTGTACATAAGTTGAATTGTGAGATTTTTAATCTCACTTGCTAAAGCCTCTTCTTCGGGTAGAAAGAAGTCATTAATCAGTAGCATATAGTCAATGCTTAATCGCAAGCCACTTTTTCAGAAGCTCTGGGTAACTATCGCCATAGGAAGGCATTTTAAGCACCCTAAGCCCACCAGGTATCACTTTATGGAAAACAGCAGCTTCAAAGTGGTAACACTGCCATAAGAGACGTTTATGCTTATAGACTTTGTCCCCCAAATCCTTCAAAATAGCTCTATAAGCAGACATTTCATCCAAATTGTAGCTGTCTGTAGCAATATCATCCTCACTAAAGGATATTCTTTACTTTTTGAAACCAGGATTTGAGTATAACATTCCATACATGGAAGAATAACAAAACAGTAAAAGAAAAAATACATCAAGAACTCATGTACAGACTCGTAATGCAAATATGTAGAAAAACATAGCAAGACTAAAAGATGCGTTACTGTTTGCAAATTGTCAGTCCCTCCCCATGTGTGTAAACACAAATAATTGACACTTCTTCTTTTCCCATTATTTGCTTGGTTTTTAACACTGAATGTGCCTTAAACTCATTCTTCACCATCACCTCGCTCAGTTCCTAACAGTGTCCACTGAGTGTGTTTTGAAGACATGCCTTCCCAACAGTCTGGTCCAGATTTTTTTTCCAGCAATCGAATCAGAGAGTATGTAATGAAAGGAGAATCACATAAGCAAATAAAGAATGCTTTAAGTTGTTGCTGCTGTAAAGCATGTATTTTTCGCATAATAGACTGCAAGTGCTGTACCAAAGCATAAACAAATAATTTTTCTCCTTGTCTTACTGGTTTCCCTACAAGCTGGAATCCTGCCAAGCACCACTTCTCTTATGGATGTGGTTGTACCTTTTCAGGATGTTTTTTGTGGCTTTTTCAAAAATCGACATGATGCAGCAATGTATTAAGTAAGGTGTCAAGATATGAAGTGATGCAGAAATCTTCCTGGAGTGACTAGCCATGCCTTTTAGAATCAGGTTAGTTAAGCTTTTCTGAGTTTAGTAGAAACATACTAATCAAAGGTTACATTATCTACCAGGATTTTCATTTTTTTAATGTTGGTGTCATATTTTTTTCTATTATTTAACCATTTATTCTGTTATCATACTCTGCTCTTTTTTCTGAGTCTCACGATGCTCTATTTACCTACATTAAATGTGAGGTCACAACTACTACTGCACCAGCTATGTTTTTTGCAGACCATCATAGATAATTTCAGCATATTTTTAAAGTAAATATGCTAGTTAGTTTAGCAGTTGACAGAGTATATGATTATCCAAAGCCCATTTTCCACTTATATTTGAGAAGATTAGACCAAAAAGTAATGCCCAAGAACATAGCCCTTTGGAATGCCATCTGTAACCCCAATTAGAATGTAACTGATGTGACCCTTCTACTCTTTTGTGAGTAGAAGACACTCTATCCCCTCACCATTGGACAAAGATGGTTCCACATGCTTACATGCTAATATTTTGTGTGACATGAATGACATGGGTTTAATAAGATTTTGTTATATTCCCTTTTATAGGAAATGACCAGGTATATTACATTGTATACTTAAAACTGAGTTTTTCTTTTTAAAATATATTTTCAAATTGGAGCCACACATTCTGTTTAAATCTCTAGAGCCATAGGTGCAGCTTCTGGGACCAGCTTTAAAACGTATGCATTTATTTTCAGTTAAAATGCTTGAATTTCTGCACATAAAAATTTCAAAGCACTAGAACCATGACTTAAAACTTTAATTTTGCCAAGAGGGCAGAATGTTACATTTAATGTTTCCAAGTGGACAGAAGAAGAATTGAATCATTCAGATGTTGCGGAACTCCACTTTCATAAGTGACAAATGAGGGAAGGGATAAAACAAATTACAAAGCTCCTGGAAGAAAATCTCTATAAAGAAAACAGCTTACATTAAACAGAGGAAATGTTTGGATAGAGAAGGATGGCTTCCTAACTTTCTAAAGAAAGAACAAGAATTGCCTTTGCGTGTTTAAGAGCAAAGAAATAAAATGTTGGTGAGAGACCTGAAAATCTATTGCAATGAAAGTTCATTAGCTCATTGGGAATCTTGATTTTAAGGCTAGCCAAGGCTTCATAGATTAATTGATGTACCTTTGGGTTTTGCAGACAGGCAGAAGACCACAGCAGAGCAAACATTGCCAAAGGATCATATCAAAAGTTGTAAACATGTTTTCCTTTTATATAAACAAAAGAGATGATGTAATATAACAGCAATAGTTATATGGATGAAACAGCCATTTGGACTGATATGTCTCTGGAAGCCATAGGCACAGTCTTGGTATGCATCTGCTGTTACCCAAGCGATGTCAGTTAATAGCATCACTAATGTTAGGATACACTTGCAATTTAGTCAGAACAGGTAACTGTTATGTACAAAATGTCAATTCAGTATGTTGGTACTTCAATCATAAAAGCACAAAAGTCCGCAAACTGTAGAAAAACAAAGTCAGCACTCCTGGAACCACACAGTTCAGCAACTCAAGTAAATCCTTGTAGTAAATGGCTGCAAAACACTTTGGGAGCAGTAAAAATGCTTATTATTAAACCAAAATAACAAATAGATAAGCACTTTCGTCAAGAACTTTCTCAACTTCATCAGATAAGAACAAATCCAGAAATAACACTCTTAATTACATTCTGCAAGAGCATTAATTAAGTAATAAACCAATCCCATCACACTGACTAAAAAGGACCTCCTTGAATTCATAAATATTCATGAAATGCAATCATAAAAATATACTTAGACACTCTTTAAAACCAGCATTTAAATGTCATTAACAAGTGCAAAAATTCTGAAAATAAATATATATACAAAAACACAATGTATAAAATCTATAAAATGGTGTTTATATAAAAATGAAAGTATATATAAAATGTATATAAATGTTTTTATATATTTTTTTATATATATTTTACCTTTCCATTGCTTTTAGTTTTAACAGGCAAGCAATGGAGAGTGAATTATTTAATCCTGGCCATTGCCCCGCATTTAGGCAAATCTGCCAAATTAATTATTTCTTTTCCAAAAGCAGCCCATATGGGCCACCTCTTTTATCCAAGTCAACAGTGTCCACAATGAAAAATTTGAAAGAGTGGTCTGATTTTTCTGTGCACTGTTTACTCAAGGCATTTATGGATTTCCCAAGTCTGATATCCCTTAAATCCTAATAAATTCTGTTTTTAAATTTCCTCTCAGTCTTCCGACCTAGAAACATTCACATGAGATACACACTGCACAATAAACAACTCTTTCGGTATGACAGTACACCTTCTTATTCACCTGTATTTTAAAACCATTCACCAAGAATTCATGGCCTTCCATTACAAAACTACACTGAGCACAGGAACCATATTTTTTCATAGACCCTGCATGTACAACGTTTCTGTTACTCTAAAATGCATTTCAGGTTCATCCCTCTCTTAAAAACAATATTTGGTTTAGTTCCAACACATTCTCTGATATCCCTAACATTAAGTAATAGAGCCCAATTTTTGAATAAAATACCCAACACATCCTTACTGTTACTGTGAAAGGTAGTAATAAAAGCACATTTAAAATCTGAATTCTGTTCAACATTGGATTGGGTCAAGTCAGTTCCTACTCCATTAACCAAACAGCCATCAGTAGGGGGCATGCCCTGGGCAGGTATCACGTCATGGTGACCTAACAAGGGTTTAAAAAAACATTTTCTCTTTTGTTGACCACCTCAGTCATGACTTCATTAAGGAGCCATAATGGGTAACCCCTCTTGCAAAACATAGCTGTCAGATGGTCACACTCATCTAAGAAGTTATCAAACAAACTAACCATCCGGGCTGCCCTTACAAATTGGCCCTTTACTACCCCTCTTTTATGTTTAAATGGGTATGCACTATCAAAATGCAGTAAGCTGTTTGAATAGGTTGCTTTCCTATGAATTTGTGCTACAATGGCCTTCAACTGACACTCTTTCTTCAGTAAGACGTCCAAATATGCTATTTGTTCACTGTTAACCTCATGTGTGAACTTTAAAAAACTGGTTGTGCCATTGATATATTCTAAAACTAGGGGGATCTCCTCTCTCAGACCATTCCAACAACTAAAGACATTATCCAAGAACCGTGCATACAATGTACAGAACTTAAACCATGGGGTATTCATTAAAAATCTCCTTTCCCATTCCAATATATTTGCTGGCATACAAACCACTGCACGCTGACTCCATTGCCACACCTTCAATTTGTAAAAACAGTTCATTATTGAATAGAATGAAATTATTTGTGAGTACTAGTTCTAATAAAGTCTCATAGGTGTTAACCAGTGGCTGGGAAGACCCTTACCCACCAAAAATTCACAAATCCATTCCATACCTGTGGTATGCAGTATTACCATATATAAATCTATGACATCGACTGTAATGAAACTGACTGTTTTGTCAAATTCTAACACATTAATCCTTTTGAAAAAGTCTCATGAATCCTTACATAGTAAAGCTTCATGTTGCACAAAATCCTTCAATCTGATGTCTAAGAATTTAGCTATAGGGTGGGTAATGAAGCCCCTTGCATCAACTATGGACCGCATAGGTGGTTGGTCTAAGTCTTTATGTATCTTGGGTAACCCAAAAATGACAGGGATCCTAGGCTGTGCTATGCTTAAAAAAATAAATTCATCCAGAGAGAGACTACTTTCAATGAATAAATCCTGTAAAACACATATACACCATGTAGTTCATGAAACGAAGATTTCATGTAAGCTTTACCTACTAGCAATCACCCCATTTTATTGTTGTAGTCCACCATGTTCATCATTACAATCCCACCCCCCTTGTCCGGTTTCATTATCCAGAGGTCCTTATTATCAGACAGTTGTCTTAACTTATTCATTTCATCCTGTTTCAAATTCCATTTTTGCTTTTTAGCCATTTTAACATTTCTCATAAATAATTTACAAATTTTTTTCAAAAAACTGTAGTGAGGGATGAATGTGGGTTTAGAGGTACTGGATAACGTAATGGGATCCATGATTGACCTACAATCCTTAAATAAAACATTCAGATTCAATTTTCTAGTATACAACTTAAAATCCAATAATGCTGTTTCAGTATTGGTACTTTAATCAGGAGCAAAAGTCAGTCCTCTAGCAAAAATATCACACACTGTACTGTTAATAGATACACTAGAATAATTGAAAACTTTGAAGTCACCATCATGATTTAAAGAAATGGACAAACCAGGGGAAGCTGTATCAACAACAGCCAACACAGCTAGTACCTCGTGTAGGCACCCCTCCTGTTGCCCCTCTGGTTGAAAGCATACCCCCTGGCCCCTGTTGGCATAATGGGGCCCTGTGGGTTGTTCTCTCTGTAATTCCACTCCCTCAGATGTTCTGACCGTCTCAGTGGTGGAAATTCTTACTCCCCTAAAGAAGTCTCAGTGGGGATCATATCCTCTCTAGGTTGTGCATGGTCACCCCAACCTTGGGATTCTGGGGGTTCAGGGTATGCAACATTGCTTTCATATTCAGATTTGTCACGCTCAATTTTATTTAATTTCCTGTTTTTAATGGTGTTTACCTCTTGCTCAATGCTTTTAAAAATACTCACATATTCAAAGTTATTAGCAGAGTGTGCAGTATTAGAAGTCGGTAGTACATCAAGTTCTGTAGCTTCCTGTGTTAAACTCTGTCTAGTCTTGTCATTATGCCTTATAACCAGTTCCATGTATTCAAGCCCGTGCTGGTCAAATAAATCCAACAATTCTTTATGGAATGCAGAGATACTAATCAAGCCTGTAGGAAACCGCCACAGGCGGAGGCCCTTGGGCGCAATTTTTATAGTTTAAGGCATTCTTTAAAGTATAAGTTATCAAGTTGCAATTTCTTTATTTTTAAAATCAACTTATCAAACTTCTCCAGATTGTCATTATAAGAAGTAGCACTTACATTTCTTTAGGAAAACAGGCTTGTAGTAGCAGAAAACCAGGTGTTGAAATGTGGAACTTCAGAATGCATGTTAAATCCTTCGTTTGTGGTCTGTGGTCATCTGCCTTCATTTCCATGGCTATTTAAATCAGAATTAGTGTTAAAAGCACTTCTGGTCCCATTTTCACTTCCCCTGAGCAAAACAGGCTCCAAATTGGTCCTCCTCTTATCCACGTCATTGGAATTGGTCTGCTCATTGAACTGAAGTAAACGGCTATCTTCCCCCTGTAAGCCAAGCACTTCCTGGTTGTTCGGGGGGGTGTTTAATCTCTCAAGCCTTTCCAAACATTGACTAAAGTCTTGTAGCCGTAAAGTAAGATCACTGATGGATTTTCCCAGGTCTTGGGAGTATAAAGGTGGTGGTGTGGTATCCAGATCTGTGCCTGAAGCCATAAAACCGACCAAAAGCACAAAAGTTCACAAACTGTAGAAAAACAAAGTCAGCACTCCTGGAACCACACACTTCAGCAACTCAAGTAAATCCTTGTAGTAAATGGCCGCAAAACACTTTGGGAGCGGTAAAACCACTTTTTCTTAAAACAAAATAACAAATAAATAAGCACTTTCGTCAAGAACCTTCTCAACTTCATCAAATAAGAACAAATCTAGAAAATCACTCTTAAGTACATACTGCAAGAGCATTAATTAAGTAATAAACCAATTCCATCACACTGACTAAAAAGGACCTCCCTGAACTCGTAAATATTCATGAAATGCAGTCATAAAAATATACTTAAAAAGACACTATTTAAAACCAGCATTTAAATGTCTTTAACAAGTGCAAAAATGCTGAAAATAAATGTGAATACAAAAACACCCATAATGTATAAAATCTATAAAATTGTATTTATATAAAAATGAAAGTATATATAAAAATGTATATAAATGTTTTTATATATTTTTTTTATATTTTACCTTTCCATTGCTTTCAGTTTTAACAGGCGAGTGAATCATTTAATCCTGGCCATTGCCCCGCATTTAGGCAGACCTGCCAAATTAATTCTTTATGGTTGGACTGGTTATGGTTATAATTTGCATGTAGACTGTAACATTACCTTCAGTATTTGATAATGGGTGGACATATATAGGCTATCTGAATAACACATCTGCCATAACAAACTGTTTTCCAGGTACATGCATTGCTCTGGATTTGAACCTCCTCAGTCTCATCAACTGTCCTTGGCAACTGGGTGGCAGTTTGTATAAATCATAGTCATTGATCAGTGGAAGCAGTAGTTTGTGGCCAGTCTGAACTCTGCAATGATAAAGGTCAAATAGCTGTTTGGAGAATATCACATCCACACTGACTTTATTCTGATAATTAAACCCATCTTGCATGCCATAGGTGTGCTGAGCAGATTATTCATATACAAACCTTCTACCATAAAAACCCCTCTCACATGCCACAGGTGTACTGAGCAGATTATTCATGTACAGACCATGTACCACAAAAAAACACATGCATTCAGATAAAGCCAGAAATCTACTAAAGCGCTTGAGCTTGGCTGCAGAACTACACATTTTAGCCTCTGTTTCACGAGATTGCAGATGTTTCAGAATCTTTTATACGTAGCACAAGATATTCTAGTAACATTAGCCTCGATCTTAAAACTCACCTGAGCTCCATGAGTAGACAATATCACTTGCCGATCTGCTTCAGTATCAGACATACAGACACTGAACCAAATAAAAATGCTTTATGAACATTATTGTCAGTTTTTTTTACATCGTTTTGCATACAACAGTGTAATGACCCAGACTGTGTCTCTTACAACATTTGCCTTGTTCTGCACAATAATTTAGCTTTGGTAACTGTCAGACCTCATGCCTTACAATTGTACAATTTCACTCCTTCTCATGCAGTCACTTATTTTGACCAGAATTATGTCTCTCTTTAAACTTAGTAGTCTTACTGCATTTTAGTTAAATCATATTGCATGTCATATTTAAATTAGTGTTTTGTTTCCTTACTAGCTCTGTCTCTCTGGCTTTGTATTGCCTTTTCTAAAGTTAAATTCATTTCAAGCTGTAACTTTTAAGACACTTCCTGCCATTAAACCCTCAGTTCTCAGACGGTTCATATAAGTGCTTTTCAGAAAGATTCAACACATTCACATTTGGTCTGTACATTTCTGTGAAAACAGATCCCGCTCAGAAGCTTGAAATTTCAAAACGGTGAACTACAAAATGCCGAGACCATAAGATCAATGTTTTGAAACTATGAACATTTGGAATGGAGATCACCATACAGTGGAGAGAAGGATATTTATCATTTTCCTCAATGTAGTGCGATCTCAGAATTGGTATATTTAATTAGCAGGGGGTGGTGCGGGGCACAGGAGGGTGCTTGCCCCCCTGCAAAAATGTAAAAAAAAATAAATTTATTTTTCTTTTTTTATTAGGTTTTTAAAGTTTCAGAACTTTGATCTTATGGTCTCAGAAGTTTGAAGTTTTGAAATTTAGAGCTTCTGAAGTAGATCCATGAACATTTTTATTTTATTTAGCATTTGCTTACCAGGAAAGTCCAACTTGGAATGAAGCCAGTTTTCAGCAGAGGCCAGGGGAGAAATGCTCCAGACGTATGTCTTTATGATGTGGGAGGAAACTGGGGCATCTGGAGGAAACCCGCACAAATGCAGGGAGGACATGCAGACTCTGCACAGAAAGCACTGCAGCCAAGAATCGAACCAGACATCCTCTTGCTGTGAGGCAACAACGCTGACACTGCATATGCTTTCCTGTATAATACTTCTTCCTGGCACACAGTTTTCATTAATCTTACTAATTACTGACTCTTATGTAAGACTTTGGCCTCTGAGAATTTAAAGAATCTGTGTATTGCTTCCACCCCTTTTGCAATGGAATATCGCAAACAATTTATCTTCATTTCACTTGTCCAGTACTTCAATTTGAGTGAACATTTGATTCCAGGCAGGCCAGCAAAATGATTTTGAGAAGATAGACAGCTCAGGTGAGTTAGACTTTGTCATTTTTGTCAAAAAAATGTTTTCTTGGACTGAACACCTTAAAATTTCCCATCTGTGGAATAGTTTCCCTCTCCATGTCAAGCAGAATACCTCACTAGATCTCTTTAAGAGGAACCTGGATGACTGGATGGGAAACAGAAAATACACCCCTGTGATCCCACGCCCACCTGTGTCTCTGTTGTACAGGTTAAACATTTGCTGACATTGTGGGAACATGGGCAAAATTCATGGGTAGGCTTATGAATCCATAAAACAACTACTCCATGAGGTAGAAGGATCTGTTTGGGGTACAACGGCTTTGCGGATACTACTCCGCTTATTGTCACAATTTTCTGACAGGAATGGCATTGTCATTTTCAGTTTGAGAAGAAGATCCCGACTCTGACACAGTTTTGTGAAGGACTCCTTTAATTACATAGTAAAATTATTTAGTAGTGTCATTAATGTCGGTATACACCAGCATTTTATTCAGAAGGGTAACTTGGTCTGTGCAAAATGGTAGTTTAGAAGAACCAGTTTCTGTCATCACAAACACACTGGCACTAGCTACTAGATAAAATGGATTATGGAATACATGTATGCCTAATACAGCAGTAGTATGCTATTGTCTTAAAGAGGAGGGACTATAACAGCTTTACTTATCGCAAGCACATAAATAGTGTCCCTGTTGACCACAAGACATAAGAAATGCTAATAGCTGCAGTGCATTGAAGTTTGCCTTTCAGCTCTAGCCAGTGGTCAAAAGCTGCCACCCATGGTGGTGGTCAAAGGCAGTGGCTACTTAAGGATCTCAGGTGGATTCCTGGTTTTCATATTGTAATATCATACCATGAGTGGGTGATGTCTTCTTTAGAACAGAAATAATTTCAAAATCAATAGGGTCAATTGTTTTTTAAGCCTATTTACTAGAGCAGGATACTTTCCTCTGCCATATCAGTCCACAGGCCAAAAATACTTGCAAAAGATTAAAATGATTGAGAGCCACTCATGGTGGTTGTACCCAAGTTCCAAAACCTGCTGGTGCTTCTTGCAATGCTCCCTTCAAGCTGAAATAAATGGGATTGTTATGTGTGATGACTAACAAACTACGAGGCACAGCTTTCACTGTCAGGTAATTCCAAAGTTCCGAGTAAGCCACTGATGATAGAACAGGTTAAATTGTTTGAACATCAATTAACAAATATGTTGTCAGTTCATTTGAGGTCTATGACATATTGGCAAGGGATGCCAACAAAATGAAATTCTAAAAACAAGGAAGCATTGGCGATGACCATACTGAGCTGTGGGCTTCCTGCACTCAGAATGTTCAGGACCCAGATGAATCTGGCCAAGTGACAGATACAGGGAAACAGAAAGTTGTTCTAACACTGAGGGAGCTGAGTGCGGGAGGCTTTTGTACATAATACTTACAGAGCTGAAAAAGAACCAGACTGAGCCAGTGCAGTTTACTGACAGGCCCAAAAGCATACCAGTGTTGGTCAGTGAAGGTAACTGTCAGACACAGATAACATTGTTTTGACTTCCTGCAAGCACTTTTGTGGCTTGTGGAGCAAACGTCAATGAAGATAACTGATGATAGAGCAAAACGTGTTACTCTATATATATATATATATATATATATATATATATATATATATATGTATATATTTTTTTTTTTTTTTTTTTGTTAACTAAGAGAGCACTGATCCACATGGTCCTTTTCCCAACTCAGCCTGGGAGCACTTTTTGATTAAATGACCTTGCTTGGGGTCAAACAGTAAGGAAAACAAATTTTGGAGTATGGGAAGAAACACCTTAATATATTAAAACCTTAATCCTCTACACTAACTGCAGGCATTATTCTTTTTAGCTAGTGAATATAAATGACATAGTACAAAGGATATTATTGCTTTTGGTTTCTTGAGTGTGTTTGTGTCCTGTGATGGAGAAATCAAATAAGATAACTGACAAACACAAACTACATTACTATGTTTGGTATCAGAAGATAGAGTATAATGCGCTTGCATTCCAGTACTTTTGTTATAATATTCTCTGGTGTTCTCCATTCCATCTGTGTGGTAAATACCATAAGCTGTTTTTTGCTCATCTTTATTGTTTTACATAGAGGTTTGTGTGCTGTTGCTGTAACTCCATATTTGTTTGTTTATTTTACATGTGTTGAACAGGAATGTCTGACTGAGCCCAAGCCCTTTTTCAGCAGAGGCCCGGGAAGAAAAGCTCCAGTAAATACATATAGTAATCTATAATCAATGACCAAATATTATGCAACTGGCATTAACATAATCAGCAACATTACAGCCACAGCAATATTATACAAGTAGTAAATATAAAAAAGTTAACATAGGAGAAAAGATTTGTACAATTTATCTAATCAGGATATAGTACAAGTAAAGTGAAGAGGAAATGCCAAGAATAGGGAGGTGAGAGTAGAAATTTTCAAGGAGGGTTAGAGCATTGGCAAATTCATTTCCTTTTGAAGTGTTCTTTTAGAGTTTGTTTAAATTGTTTAGTATGCATGTTTGTTCGAACTTCGATGGGAAGTTTATTCCATTCAATAGAGAGATGGTAGCTGTACAAGTTACATCCAGCTTTTGATTTGGGCTTATAGATTTTTTAAGAGGTCAAGGGAAGAACTTCAGAGGTTTCTTGCAGGAACATAGTGGGAGATGATAAAGTGTAAGGCTGGACAGAAGGATGGCTGGTAAAGAATTGAGTGTATGGTTTGGAGCTGGGCGAGAAGGAGGAGGTGGGGCAGTTCTAGCCAGTTTAGATATCTTAGAGAGAGACAGTGATGTGATCTGTATGGTTGTTGGGTTACAAATCTAGCTACTTTGTGGTATGTAGTCTCAAGTCTTGAAAGCAGAGAGGAGTTTAGGTTAGTAAAGATTTGTGAACAATATGTTAAGCAGGGAAGAAGATAGGCATGAGTGAGGGCTATTCTAGCTTGCTGAGTAAGAAATGTGTTATTTCTGTGGAGTAGACCTAGTTTAAGGTGTGTTTTTGTGATACAATTATTGATTATTATAATTGATACAATTATTAATATGGAGGTCAAATTTTAGTTGATCATCTATTGTGATGCCAAGGAGTTTTGAGCTAGGTTCCACTGCAATAGGAGTCTTGTTGAGTGACTGGATAGTAAAAGAAGTTTTTATGTGATTGGCTGTTTAAGGGAGGAAGAGTAGTAGTTTTGTTTTTTAGGGTTAAGGATGAGTTGGTTGTTTGAGAACCATGTTTCTACTGAGTTAAAGGAAGACTGGGTAGCTGTTAAGAGTTCAGAGTGGGAGTCATCGGCATATTGTATAATAGAGGAGAGAGGGCAGGAGGTATACAGCAGGTTTGTGAAGATATTGAAGAGTAGTGGCCCTAGTATGGATCATTGAGGGACAACCATATGAATTGAAAGGGGAGTAGATAAAGCAGAGTCCCATTTTACAGATTGGCACTCGTCTTTAAGGTAGCTTTCAAACCATGCCATTGTTGTGGGGGAGAAGTTAAGGTTAGACAGTTTATTTAGTAGTAGAATGTGAGAGACAGTACCAAAGGCTTTTGAGAGATCAAGAAAAAGACAGGAGATTAGATTTTGGTCATCTCTGGCTGTGGAAATAGTATTTAGAAAGGATAGAAGTGCAGTATAGGTGCTGTGTTTTGGTAGAAAACTATGTTGTGTAGGAGTAAGAAGGTTTTCTTGGATGAGATGATCCATAACTTGATTATGTATGCATTTTTCAAGAACTTTGGACAGAGGAGAGAAGATGGCAATAGGTCTAAAGTTGGAGATTTCACTGGAGTTACCTCCTTTACAGATTGTTTCTAGATGGATAGGACTTTGGATTCAGAGATTGAGCGGTTAATGATTATAGAGACAGGAAAGGCAAGTGAGTGGGCAGCTATCTGAAAAAAGAAAGATGGGATGTTATCGGTGGATACACAGCATGGTTTTAGTTTAGAGAGTAAGATTTGGATGTATGCTGTGGAGATGGGCTTGAGGGAGAAGATTTTGGGAGGGGTAGTTGAGGAGGAATCTGGGTTTATGGGGTAAGTTTTAGTAGAGCTATTTGAGTTAGAGTTTGGATATAGATTCAACAAAGTAAGCATTCAAGGTATTGGCAGTTTCTACAGGTGTCTTTTCTAGGGTAGGGTTGGGTGAGGTAGTGTTTCCAGGGTGAAGTATGTGATTTATAGCATTCCAGAATTTTTTGGGTCACATTTTAGTGTTGTAGGGGGGTTACAATAGAATTCTTTTTTGTCTTTGTTCATTAGTCTTTTGGCCAGATGCCTTTGTTCTTTATATCTTTGTAGCTCATTAGGGCCTTTTGTATGTAGCCATTTTTCCAGGACTTCTCTCTAGACTTTGAGTTTTGTTGCTTTTAGTTAGCCAGGGAGATATTTTAGCTTTTGTCCTGATTTTACGAGGTGGGGCTTGAGAGTTTATGATATCTAGAAGAGTATCTAGAAGAGTAATGTGAAAAGTAATGACTGCTTCATCTAGGAAGCCCCAGCATGCTCTAGGTAAGAGAGTGTTTAAGGTTACAGGGTTAAAATTGAAGAGATTGTTTCTAGTGATATATTTGTGTGGTTTAGGGAGATGGTTTGTGTACCTTAGAACCTTTATGGGTGAGTGGTCGCTCAGAGAATCAGGAAGAGTTTCAGGATGGTGATATTTGGATGTGTATTAGATGCACACAGGATACATTTTTTTTTATTTATTTGGTAGTAACTTGATTAAAGTGTAGCTATCATTCTAAGTCTTTTGGGTTAAGCACTTGGGCTTCAGACCAGTTGTTTTACATTAGGAAGGTTTGTGGCCTGCACTGTGGTGGCAGGACAGGTAGCTTACATCCTTCTAAGTTGGGAACTGCTGATTGAGGGCTCAGTGTCTGTATTTCTAAAAGTGTATTAGTTCTGGTTTAAGCACTTGGGCTTCAGGCCAGTTATTTTACATTAAGAAGGTTCGTGGTCTGCACTCTTGTGGGAGGAGAGGCTGGACTCTGCCCTTCTGAGCTGGGAATTTCTGGTTAAAGGCTTATAGTGCCTGCATATTTGAACTGTTTCTTACTGAAATTGGTACACCTTGTTTGCTGTAGCATAGACTAGATCCAGGCCTGCTGAATCTAGCTTTGTTTGTATGCTTGTTGTTTGTTTGCTTGTTATTTCCCTGAAACGCTAATTCCACCTAAAACATGGCTTTTCAGCGCTTCTGTGGATCCCTAGTGATATCTGCATCGCTTACTGTACTTATTTCCTTGTTTCACTTGAAAGAAAGTTACTGTTTGTCATTTTTGCATTTAAGTTACCTGTAACACATTGCATTTAAGTTACCTGGCACTTGCTCACTAAAGCAGTTATATAAGTCAGCACTAAAAAATTAAAAGCACTACACCCTCACAAACTCACCTTGAGTACCTTGTTCCCCATTGGCCCTTTTTTTCAATTATAAAGGAATTCCCAATACTATTCTAGCATGTCCAAAGGTCAGTTGTCAATCTCCTCTCTGGTCTTGCTGGTGAATCTGAGAATCTTGAGGCAATGTTACAACTGCCTCATGTACACAGACAACCCTCTCCTCCTCCCAACAAATTCCAACACATGTGAGAGATGCAACCATATAGCCAAACTGGAGGCTAAGCTCTCTCAACTCAGTACTGGCGTAACCAGTCAGGAGGAGAAGGAAACCACAATCACTACAATTCGTCTCACATAGACCTACCACGACAGCAAACCAAACACATAAACACACAAAAACATACTCGGAGGCTCTAAATAAAAATCTGCCTAAGCAGCAGAGATCTCCAAAGCAGACACCCAAAACAAAACACGTGCAACACATAGCTCACAAAGCCAGTGTGCCAAACAGTCACAACCCTTAAGGCTAAACAACACACCTGATACACTTGTAATATGTGACTCTATCATCAGGCACACTGACGTCCCGCTCACCAGGCTGAACAAGGAGAAGGTCACGGTGAGCTGCCTGTCGGGCGCTAGGATCCACCACATAACACAAGCACTCAAGTCACTCCAAGGCAAGTACAAATATGACTCAGTCATTGTCCATGCTGGTGTGAATGACCTGAGACGTACCTCCCTGTACTACATGAAAAGAGACATAGAGGAGCTCTCTGAGCATGTAGCCCAGGCCGGTATGACCCTGACCTTGAGTAGCATCTTACCCTCACCAAGAATGATGCCACAATATGAAGACAAGATGATCAATTTCAACAATTGGCTTAAGTATTGGTGTCATTCAAAGGGGATCCAATGCCTGTCAGCCTGGGATGACATGCTCGACAAGCCACAATGCTTTACTAGGGACGGCTTGCACCTGTCACCCATGGGCTTTCGGATATTGGCAAAGGCTCTTGCTACCCCCATAGTGCCTTTTTTAGGCAAGGCTCAAAAGACAAACCCACCTCCATAGGTATCACAAGGGATAAGAAACTACTCAACACCAGAAGTCTAAACCTCAAGATGCACGCACTCGAAACTCTCCTTAGCATGGAGAACATCGATATCTGTGCAGTAACAGAAACCTGGTTCAAGGCTCCTGAGAGCACCCTAGCACTACCAGGTTATACCTCATACCATGCTTTTCGGCCCCAAAACTTGGACCGAACCACAAAAGGAGGGGGAGTATCAATATTCGTGAAAGATACCCACACCTTCAGGTTGGTGGCACAGCACGAAGCATCAGAGACTATCCATGTGCAACTAACAGTGGGTAAAACTGCCTTCCAGTTTATAGCCTGCTACAGACCACCCTCCCAAACCCAGGTACCCCACTCGGCCTTCCTGAGAACACTGGAAAATATGAAGGTCTCTCCAAACACCATTATATTGGGCGACTTCAATTACCCAAACATAGACTGGGAGCATTACTCTAGCTCCAACACCCTAGCCCAAAGGTTCCTAGAATTTATAAACTCAAATGCTATGGAACATCTTGTTACCACTCCCACAAGAGGGGAAAAATATATTGAACCTGATCATCACCAACATGGGGACTCTATGCTCCAGACCAGAAGTGTATCCCTCACTGGTAAGATCAGACCATAAACTAATCTCACTGGATATTCACATCCCAACCCCACCCCCTGCCCAGAAAACCACAGTAAAAAACTTCTCTAAAGCAAATTTCACACTCCTCAAAACCGAGGTGGAATCCTTCAAAGCCCCGGGCCTGTGGAAAATACGGCCCACACTGCAGAATCCTTTATAAATGCATTCTATGAACACCTTCAGGAATGCATGGATCATGCAATCCCAAATAAAACCAAGACCCAATCCTCCAAAGGCAGACGTCCTGTCTGGTGGACCCCAGCCATAAACAAACTATACAATAGCAGAAGGAAGCTACTACATGATAGAGCAAAACCCAAAAAGGGAAGGCATCTCTGATCAGTATTAGCAAAAAACTATGGGCACTCATAAAATCGTCTAAGGCCAGCTTCGAGAGAAAAATTGAACAGGACACTAAGGATAATCACAAGGCTTTCTTTAGTTATGTTAGGAACCTGGGTGGGAATTCCCCGATATGCTCAGAATTAGTCCAAAATGACAAAAAATACACCGAACCCACAGACATTGCCAACATCCTAGCTGACAGGTTCAGCGCAAACTTCACCCACCAAAAGGGCAAATATCTATCCCAGCAGAGTGCTGCCCCTGACATCTCAGATGCTCAGGTAAGAGCTGCCCTCTCCAAAGCAAAAAACACAGCATCAATGGGACCAGACGGTGTCCCGGGCTGCGTCCTACATGAACTCCAAGAAGAGCTAAACCCAAACATAAAACTACTGTTCAATTTCAGCCTTACTACAGGATATGTACCCAAAGAGTGGCGTACAGCAACAGTGGTCCCTCTCCACAAAGGTGGTGCCTCAACGGATCCTGGAAACTATCGCCCCATAAGCCTGACTAGCTTGGCCTGCAAAGCTATGGAAAGGATCATCATGGACCTCATAAAGATATCGGGGACCTTCAGACACTGGATCCTACCCAGTTCGGCTTTGTTAAGGGCAGATCCTGCCTCTTAAACCTGGTCAATTTCTTTGAAACAGTCACCAAGGCCATTGACGAGGGGAAGGTGGTCCACACAGCCTACCTGGACCTCGCAAAAGCCTTCGATACAATACCCCACTCGGGCATTATAGATAAGCTCACCAGCTTAAATATAAACCCCTATGTCACTAGATGGGTTGCAAACTGGCTCAAGGACAGAACCCACATGGTTAGAATTGCTGGAGCCATGTCAGACTCCAAACCAGTTACAAGTGGCGTCCCACAAGGCTCAGTCCTGGGATCTCTCTTGTTCGGTATATATTTCTCGGAGGTACAGGCCAACATGGAAGGACTGTGGCTGACCAAGTTCGCAGATGACTGCAAACTGGGCACCATAATTGACTCTCCAGCCGACACAAGCATCCTGCAAAAGGGCCTCATAGAAACAGACAACTGTGCCAGAGCTATGGCCTCAAGCTAAATGCCAAAAAGTGTATAGTCATCCCCTTTGGCAAAAACAAAGTGCCCACAAATTACCACATAGGTGGTAATCCATTAAGTACAGAAGAAGTAATTAGGGACCTGGGACCCAAGTTGATAGCAATCTCTCATTTGACAACCATGTGGCCAAAGTGGTTAGAAAAACATTTTATATAGCCCACCTAATCATGAAGGGATTTACATCTAGATCAGGGGAGGTCATCGTGCCTCTTTACTCATCCCTCATCAGGTCCATAATTGAGTACAATGCCCCTTTTGGGATGTACCTTACCAGACACCTGCAGCAACTGGAAAGACCCCAAAAGTACCTCACCAAGAGGATCACAGGGCTCAAACAGATGCTATATGCTTCCCGGTTAAAGAAACTCCAGCTCTACTCAGTGGCATACCGCCTGCTCAGAGGCGATCTGTGCCTGACGTATAAAGCCATGTCCAACCCAGAATTAATGGACATGCTGCACCTCAGAAAATCCAAATCCCATCGAGCTACGTGCTCGATAGACTTGAACCTCAGCTGGAGGGAAAGATTCATAACCCAGAGGCTCCCTCCACTCTGGAATAAAATCCCAGTCCAGGTTAGGCAGAGTCCCTCATTGACTCTCTTCAAGAGGAATCTTGATGAGTGGATGGGAGATCGTAGGTTTACCCCGGGTATCACTTCTGTGTCACTGTTAGACAGAGGCACAGTATACTAACCTCGAAAAAGGGCATAGCAAAATTAATTTAAAATGGGTGGCGAAAGCCAAACACACTCTGGATAGGCTTATAAATGCCCTAGGGCAGATAGCCTAGTATGAACCTATGAACCTATGAACATTTGTTTACCAGGAAGGTCCAACTGGGCACAGTTCCATTTTCAGTGGAGGCCTGGGAAGAAAAGCGCCAACAGTATAAAAAACAAACAAACATTATAACACTAGAAAAATCACAGAGTACAAGTCATCAATGAAACTACACTTTGCAAAACATAAATAACCAAAAGAGATGACACAGTAGCAATTTTAACAAAATTGGCACATCAAAGAGTATACCGCATTATACAAACTGGACTAGTGTATATTTCAGAAAGGGGTTCCTATCAGAACGATGAAAAATCAAATCGTTTAGTTTATTACTGCATTAGATACCAGTACCATGCCAGATCTCAGTAGTTCAAGTTTGGATAACATAACATACACTATAAACCATTTCTTGGGCTTCCCCATACTGGCTAAGGCTTTTGCTGTACCTATAGTACCTTCGTTAGGCCGCGTCCCCTTACTGCACATTCCTACATAAAAAACTCAAACTCGTATCTGGACAATATCCAGGGGGCACTACTCAATGCTAGGAGTATAAAGAGAAAAATCATGGAACATGAGGCTCTCCTGCAACTTGAACACAATCATATTTGTATAGTCACTGAGACATTGTTTCCATTCAGCGAGACCAATCCCTGTATATCAGGGTTTCACTCCTATAATGACTTAATGACTTCATAAAACTGTGGGGAGTATTTGTATTTTTTAGAAACACTATTAATGCCATCAAATTACCTACAACCCTAAGTTGGAGATAAAGGATATCTAAATCATCTGTACCAAATCCTATTATTACTTTATTGCTAGCTACATATCCCCATCATCCAAAGATCAGAAAAATTTACTGCATACCAATGAAACATTGAATATTGAGCCAAATATCTTTTTACTAAGATACTTTCATTTCCCTAGTAATGATTGGCCCATTTACTCTTCTAAAAATAGTTGCACTTTGATTTCATTAATACCAGTGCACTGGAGCAAATTGTAAAAACTAGGGGCTGGGCCATCACTGACCTGGTCCTTATCAACTGAACCCCACCTGAACCCTATCTTTCATCTCCTCATCCCTGGTTAAGTTTGACTACCAGTCAGTCAACATCTCTGTCAGGTGTAGTGCTGCCACCCCAGCAACAAATGAGACCATGTTTAGGGACGTCTGTATGCCAAACCTACCTGCTTACACTGCAGACAAATTTAGTATTAACATTACCTCTCCTACCTATAGTGCTTCCATAGGAGATGACATACCAGACTGCATCTTCATTAATGCCAGGTATGCACTGTCTGAACCTCCACTCAAACTGTTCAACCTCAGCTTGTCTACAGGATTTGTTCCTGCTGCCTGGAGAACAGCAACTATGATTGCCTCACACAAGGGTGCCCCCTCCACAGATGCAGGTAATTATAGACTCATCAACTTCACCAGCTTTATCTGCAAAGCCATGGAATGTATTAAACCATATGTCATTTATGCAGATATAGGCAATTTAATTGATCTAGATCTCAATCAGCTTGGCTTTGTGAAGGGCAGCGCCTGCCTCCTAAACCTAGGAGGCTTCTTTGAAAAGGTTACAGGGGCTGTTAGCAGTGGTCATTCTGTGCATACTACTTCCTTTGACCTGGCCAAGGCTTTTGACACTATCCCCCATGCTGGTATTATTGAAAAATTAGACAAGCTTAATGTAAACCCTTACATTCTTCACTAGATTGCAAATTGTCTGCCCAACAGATCCCAGGGTGTGAATGCTTCTGCTTCCTTCACTCAATAGGAGTTTGTTACTAGTGGGGCATCACAAGGTTCAGTTCAGATCCTCTCCTGTTTGGCATTTATTTTGTAGACATTCAATATCCCGGAAGTATAGATGACCAGGTTTTCAGTTGACTACAAACTGTGCACTGTTATCTGCTTTTTCACAGATACAAAACAGCTCCAGCAAGCGCTGCTGTATGCATATACATGGTGCATCAAAAATGGTATCAGACATAATGGAAACAAGTGTAGCATAGTTCATAATCCTGTTCAGACAGCTACAGTCATAAGACACCTGGGAACATAGGTGGATAATTTTTTTTTCATTCAATCATCATGTTTCCACCACAGTTAGGACATCTTTCTTTCTGGCTCATTTAATTTCCAACAGAATATCTTCATATCTTCAAGATCCAAAGAAGTAGTCATATCATTTATTTATTTATTGTTTATTTTATTTTACATTTGTTGACTGGGAGTGTCTGATTGAGCAAAAGTCCTTTTTCAGCGGAGGCCTGGGGAGAAAAGCTCCAGGCACGTAATATAGGACAAGTTAACATTAGACATTCAGTATTACAGAAAAACACTGATCCAGGAATTTTTAAGTATGCAATTATCATTGCAATTCAATATTAGAGCAAAAGAATAATACAAGAGTTATTAAGGTATATACAATTGTATCATTGTAGTCTTCTCTTATCAGCCCCATGATTGAATACAATCTCCCGTTGGTATGTGCAAATCCAAGAATATTGCTCAGCAGAAAAGGCCACAAAGATTTTTAGGCAAGAAAACTAAGTGTGTTAAATCCTTCAACTGTCCCAACTGGTTACCACATCACTCCTTATACTCAGTACCCTACAGGTAACTGTCAGGTGACCTGTGTCTCGTTTTTTGAGCCATTAAAGACCCAGTCCTACCTGACCTCTGATTTCTTCACAAAACCAGTGGTGCTGCAAACACCCACACTAAGGACTTAAATCTACACCAATAAATAAACAATTCTCACTGTAGAGAGAATTCATACTGCGGTAGTGCTGTCGCCTCACAGTAAGACGTTGTCCCATTCAATTCTCAGCTAAAGCGTCTTCTGTCTGGAGACATGCATGAATGGGCGTACCTTCGTTGAAGGTTGTGCGTCAGGGCTGGCAACTCGGCACATAAAAAATCTACTGCCAATTATTAGCGGACCGGAGTTCCGCTGTGGCGACCCCTAACCGGGAAAAGCCGAAAGACACAACAACTGTAGAGAGAATTCCCTAACTCAGTGTAGTCTTAGCCTAGGAAATAAGTTACCACTGCAGGTCAAACAAAGAATTGCTTTAACTACCTTTAAGGCTTGTTTTTGTGAAAGGATGTACAGACACACGTTTACACCAGGGTAATCATGTACTACTCTGCTCTACTCAATTTGGGAGGCAAGTTCTAAGGGCTGCAAGAGTTTTTAATTTTGTCTGTTTAAAGGTGTATATTGCTAGGCATCTTATGGTTGCTTGCCTAGTATGTTCCTGCATTCCTATGTTGTGGTACACTATGATATCCAAATTCGTATCACTGCAGCAAATGTGGTAATGTATTTAGTGGCAAATGGAACATTGTTTTAGTGCTTTTTAAAGTGTATGTTGTATATATTGTATGATTTTTTTTCCAGGTGACAACATTTCTGCTTCTTTGAGAGGAAACTTCAAAAATAGAAGCTACCCTCAAATGCAAGCCAGGGACTGTATTAGAGGGTGACATTTAATTCAATATGTTTTCTTTCCTGAAGTTTCAAATTGAATGCATCTATAGTGTCTTTGCTTATGTCAGAGTTTCTACATTTTCTGCAAGTGCTACAGCTGGGTGATCACTTCATCTGTTATTGATAAAGATGTTAAATTCACAGCTTTACCCTTTCTGCTTTCTAATTTAATTAAATGATACATTATCATTACCTTATTATTGATTTTGTTAGCTCTGGAAGATTGGATAAGAAAGTAAATATGATTCTGCACTTTATTGTATTTAAGCTAGACTTTTTTTTTTGGGAAGAGTAAGTTTTGAAAGTTGAGTAGTGCATATTCTTTTCTGTTGTATATCTTAGTAATTTCGTGATTCTACACAAGAATTTTTGTGGAGTCTAACTGCATATTTGTGTCTTATTGATGTGGAACACAATTGCAGTATTTAATCTTATCATAAAACACATTGCTAGATTCTTGATCCGATTTATTTAGGCTGTTGAAGACAGTATTCCAGTCTGGTTTTGAAAGTATGCCATTTCTTGCATCATTATTTCTACTGGTAAAGCCAAGAAGGGTGACATATTTAAGACCGAGTTTGTGAATGTTATTCGTTAACGATGATAGTATTATGAAATGTTACCTGCAGAGGACAGAGCCATCACTGGGGAGCAGGAAGCTGAGGAGATATTGCTTTCCCCTAAATGGATTTGATACTGTTTGTTACAAATGATTTTGACTACCATAGTCAGTTAAACTTTGGGCATGCTTATTTGATATTCTCTAGTTTATCCATTCAGTATTTGTGTAATTAGAAATCCCCATTATGAGTGCATTTTTACAGAGTTTTGCATTCCGAATTCAGTCATGAATCATACATGTTCTGCAGTGACATAGATAATAATGCACTGTAGGTTCATGCAGTGTTCTATTAGGAGCCACTGACACTAATCATTGTAGAAAAAAATAATATTCCAGAGTTCTACTAATTTAATTGGAAAATCCTGTATATATTATACAAGTCAATTACTTTGCTCAGAAGTCATAAAAGTTTAAGTGTATCTTCTTGCCTTTTACTTTGCACTCTGTCACAAATCAAAAATGACTTTTGTTATGCTACAACACATATTTATGCTGCTTTGCACCAAATAATTCATCTAATTATGACCATTTAGAGCTGTACTGCTGTAAAATGATCCTTGGAGGCAAGACATGATCAGGAGCACTGATTTTTGGTTTTAAAAAAAAAAAAAATGAAATTTCATTTTCATGAGATTAAATCTGGGAAATATGCCCATGATTTTTAAATGCAATTTTTGGTCATTATGATGATTTCATTATAGTTCTCTTCTACATCAGGATATGCTGAAAATTAAAACAGATTCTAGGCACATAAGACTCAATAATAAAAGCTGACAATATTATGAAAAATGAATATGAGCAGAAATACATCTTGTGGTGATTTAATTCTCTTGCCAAAAATGCCAAATTCTGAGAAAATCCTGTTTTTTTAATTCTCAGATGGTCCAGATTTGTGATTTACCAGTATTTTTCCCAGAAAAAATGAAAATCTGCTTCCCTGGACATGACTACATCCTTTTTGGCAAATATTTTTTTCACTTTAATTTTCAAAACTATAAGAAAGATGATCCTCAGATCGATAGCCTGGTTACTAGCAAGTAATGTGTGTGCAACACTGCATGTGAAATATTTTTGCATATTTCATTAAATATGTTATAGAGGCAGGATTTGGACATAATCTAGAAGATAAACTGTGCTGCATGTAAATGAAAAAAGAACCTTGATTCAGTTGAACACTGGCTATGGACTGAACCACAAATGACAACATAGAAAATCTAACTGCTCCTCCAAACTGCAGTGAAAGCATAGATTGCCTTAGTGACCTCTAAACGTCATCAGACATAGACCATCTGCATTTTTTTTTGTTTAAATTAGAACGAGGAAGATTAGCTCTTCCTTCAAGTATACATTATGCAGTGTTGTTTTAGTATTCCTCAGAAATGGTTTGGTTTTACTGTGCCTTTTTATAAAGTGTACTGATGTAGTAATACTGATGCTGGAGCAAGAATAAGAACATTTCCAGTGTAGAGCTGTTTCCTGGCATGAGTCTTCCATGACCCTTCTAGAATCTGCTTTTTAACTCCAGTGTACATGATAAGAAAATACAGCTATGTACGTTGAACTTACCATCACAGTAAATGTATGAATGATCATTGATGCAGTAGCCATAGCTATATGGGTTATAACAGCCAGACAGCTTCAAAAACTTCAGGGCACCTTCCACATCCCCAAACTGTGAAGCAGCTCAAGCTGAGCTGACAGAAATACACGTTTGGCTGCAAAGCACTTCAGTGCTTTCCTGTCAGCAGAGAGATGGAGTGGAGATGGAGCCCTGAAAGGACAAAGCTAGGATAAGAAAAAGCAAATGTCTACACCCTGACATAGAAAACACACTAAAAAACAAGGGGGGGGGGTGTGTGGAGGGAGGGAGAGGCTACTTGCAACAGTGATCATTCAAACATTCAAACATCTACTGTTATGATACGTTCAGCTTACATAACTGTACTATGTTCTTCATATTGAGCACTGCTGCAATAGCCTTAGCTCTATGGGTAGAGTACCATAACTAACTATATATGGGAGGTGGAAGGAGAAGGGGCCAGGAGCCCCTGGAGAAGTTTTGTAGCAAAGCATGGTCTAAACTGAGTGAAGTAATCCTACTTATAGTGCTTTGTAAAAAAAAAAAAAAAAAAAAAGTAAAAAGGTAGGACCGAGTAGCAGCTTTTAGAATCCAACTCTTTAAAAAAGAAGTAGAAATAGTCAAGGTCCTCATACAGTGGGCCTTGACCCTGCCTGAAATAGATTTGTCATGGTGAGTGTAACAAAAGGTAATAGCCTTAGACAATTATTTGGACATAGTCTGTTTTGACACTGGTTGTCCCTTCTATTTTTTACATTCACAAGAAATGAACAATTGATCCAATGATCTAAAATATTTAGTTCTATCAAGATAGTACCTTAGTCATCCATGGACATCCAAGGTATGAAGTATACTTTCTCCCTCATTATTTTAAGTTCAGGAAAGAAAAGAAGGAAATGGATAGTTTGATTGAAAGGAAACTCAGATACCACATTAGGCATAAAAGAAGAATTAGTTCTCAAAGAGACCCTGTAGTTGTGGAAAGCTGAGGTTCGGTTGCTTCACCATTCGAGCTTGCAACTCAGATACCCTTCTTGCAGAGGTCATAGCAATTAATAAAACTGTTTTCCAATGTAAAGAAACTGGAGTCAGCCAGATTATCTGGTTCAAATGAAGCAAGTGTTAGTTTCTCTAACACAAACCTCACAAGGAGGGGTCACTCACTGGTTTACTTGGAGGCCTCTTATGCAAATCCACTTTCAAGAATATTTTGACATGTGACTGCCTTGAAAGTGGAGGATCCATGGGCAGACAAGAAAGGCCATAGGATAGTAACTCACACAAATATTGTAAAACCAGAGACCAACTTGGTCCTGAATGGGTGCTGGTTATATTGTTGGCAGTAAATAGAAAACCTTTTCCATTTCAAAATTTTCTTTCCTCCGTGAGTACCTGCTGTATGTCCTCAATAAACAGGTGTCTAAAGGGAATTAAGACCCAATCAACCAATCAGTCAGTTGAAGATGATTGTCAGGGTCTATCAGTCTATCTATTCGTGTGTGAGTAGATCCATTATTTGAAGAAGCTTGTGATAATTAATTGCCCCTGGTCATTTCCAAAAGAAGAGAGAACCCCAGTTGCCTGAGCCAGAATGGAGTCACCACAATTATTTTGGTAAATTCTTTCTGAATCTTCAGAATTACCCTTGATATTTGTGAAAAGGCATACAGGAGCATTCCTGTCCAAATAAAAGAAAATGCATCTGTCTTCCATGATTTATTGCATGCAGTCTTGGAACAGAATTTTGCCAGTTGATTGTTCAGAGAGGAGGCAAAGAGGTATACTAGAGGGAATCCCCACAGATAGATCAAATCTTGGAAGACCCCTGGATCTAGTTTCCATTAGTAAGGATCTTCCTTGGTCCTGCTTAGTTTGTTTGCCACACAGTTTTGGTCTGACAGAATGTCAGATGCCTGTTGAGTGATATTATGCTGTGAAGCTGTATCCTAAGCTAACATGGCTAATCTGCAAAGGGGGGTATGACCTGCTTCCTCCTTGCTTGTTGATTTACCACATCATTATGGTATTGTCTGTAACCACTTGGAGGTCCCAGGAACCAAAGATGGTTCAGAGAATTGAGCGCATTGAGCAGGACAAGCATCTCCTTAATATTTATGTGCTTGCATCTGTCCTTGGCTTCCTCTAACCTCTGCACTTTATACTTACTGAAACTGCTCCCCAAGCAAAGTCTGAAGTACCTGTGGTGACTGACTGCTTTGGAGCAGGGAGGAAGAAGGGGGGAGACCTTGATTTTAAGGATATCTGTTGTCTCCACTAAGGGATTTCTCTTTTGGAAACCCCCAGTACTGGAATCTTAAAAGATAGTGTATTGATTCTGGGACCAAAGATATTTCAGATACCACTTCATCTTTCTCAAGTGGATTCTTGGCAGGGGTATCATGAGAATAAAAGATGCCATGAGACACAAAATCCTGGTGTATTTCCTCAAGGTGACTGAAGTCTGAATGGAAAACCATAGAAATAGATCTAAATAAAGATCGTTTTTTTTTTTTTATCCTGTGCAAGAAAAGTTGTTTGATACAAGGTGTCTGCATTACATTCCAGGAACACAATCTTGTGTGAGGGAGTTGAGAAAGACTTTTGAATTTTCTCTTGGAATCTCAGCTTTTGCAAGAGATGTCACCCGAGAGAGAAATTCCTGACATTTTGAAAAAAAACTCCGCAAAGATAATCAAGTTGTCCAAGTACAGAGAAATGTGGATAGACTGTTGTCTACAATGAGCTATAACTGGAGCTAGCCACTTTATGAACACTCTTGTTGCAGTGGATAGTCCAAAGGGTACGGCAAAGAAATGATAATGTGATCCAGACACACAAAACCTTAAGAAACATCCTTTAAGTGTATTGTTAATAGGAAACGTGAAAGAGGAGGAAATGGCAACAGGTTGTGAAGTAAAATCAGTTTGAATTTAGGAACAAACAGGTTTAGGAACAAAATATCCAGAACTGGTCTCCCAAGTGTTTTCTTTGTTTGGAACTGGGAACATCCATGAATAACCCCCTTCCCCACATGGTAAGTAGGAATTGGGTCTATCATTTCTTGGGACAACATGTAATAAAGAACAGGTGGAAACAAAATGGTGTGATCTGCAGGATGAGGACCCCCCCCCCCCCAGAAAGGAAGAATGTCCTCCCACTGCCATGTGTAACACTGATGAATGGTTTTCAGAACCCATCAGAAAAAAATCTGCTCCCAAAGAGAAAAAAGGAGATTCTGACTTTCTGGAAGAAAAAGAGGGTGAGGGTGGGAGGGTGTCACAAGGTCTCTTGAATAGTCATCCAGACTTGTTGTATCCTTGGTTTGGGGGGGCTTGAGACTTATTTTTGGAGCCTCTTTGCCACTTCTTCTTAAACTTCTGTTTACCTTAATTCTGTTGAGACTGTTTATTTTGTCTTCTACCGCAACTGGATGAGGAGAGAAAGAAACTCCCTTGGAGAGTTTGGAAAAGGAGGGCTGAAAAATCTTAGAGATTCCCTGCATCAGCTTGCCCCTTTCATCACACTTTTTGGTCATATCTGCAGCAAGGGGCCAATCACTAAATCTCTGTCCAAGTGAGAATTTAAAATATAATTTTTAACATCAGCTAGAACATTCTGAGAATGCAGCCAAGCAAACCTCCTTAAAACCATACTAGTGGCCATCGCCTTAAAAGTATCAGCAGAATCATGTACACACTGCAAACAATGATTAGGGAGCTGTGCAGTAGAAGAAATTAAATTATTTAAAGCAGATTTTCTTCACAAGAAGAAATTGTTGATAAAACATTCCTCATACTTTCACAATATGTCAGAACAAACTTTGACATATGAGCCTGACAATTTAAAATTCTGGGATTCAAAGGTGCAGAAATGTATCCCTCTCTCTCTCTATATATATATATATATATATATATATATATATATATATATATATATATATATATATATATATATATATTACATTACCCATACTTATCAATCATTTCCCCATCCTTATTAGAAAGAATTGGATAACTAAGTGCTTGGCAACAGAGGAGTCAACTATGGCTATAGCTGCTGGGTTGGGTTTGGGAGTAGTGTATAAAATTTTAAAAGATTGAGGAACTTTCTGCCCTTTTAGAGACAGCTGGCTGACTATCAGGAAAATTACAGGCAGTAAGACACACATTCTCTAATGCAGACAGTACAGGAGGAATGGGTGTAGGCTCTGGAACATCCTTCTGTAACAACTCATAGTATTTTTGAGTCACTGAGAAACCTCAGTGTTCTCCAACTGAAAACACTGAACCATTCTAGCAATAGTCTCAGAGAAAGAGAAACCCTACAGGGAGAATCAGAAAGAGAGCTCTCCTCTGAGTCTAAATCAGAAATCTGAGGACAAAACCCTGAATCCATCCTTGCATCTTCCTGCTCAGATTCAGAATCTTGTATCTTTTCAGGAAATGAGACATCCCTCCTTTACCAGAAACTACACTACAAGAAGAATTGATAGCCTGAATCAAACCATGACCCAGTCCCAGTAATCTGTTATCCAAAGAAGTTTGAGGAGGAGTAGATGCGTGCTTGGTTTTCTGTTTCTTTTTGACAGAAAAATGGGAGCAGCAGTGTTATTAATGGCAACTGCTGCTTCCCCAGGGATGGCACAGCATTCTGAGACAGCAGGAAAACCTACCCTGTTCCCAGAACCAACAAGAGTTGTTCTCCCTTGCCCAACTGCTGCAGAGGATGTGGCTAACCCCAGACCGTTGTGACTGCAGGTGCTACACCGGAGGGATCTGGGGTAAAGAATGAGTGGTCTGATGTACAATGCATGGCCACAGCAGAGTCACCCACCTAGAGCTGAGGCAAACTGCTAACCTGCTGTGGTGGCAAAAGCTGTTTGCTTAACTTTTTCATTTTGTGGCTGAAAGAAGGACTGACCATGGGTGTAACAATCTGTTCCATGGTCAAGCAGAAAACGATGGCTCTGTCCTGGGGAAAACAAGCAGCTCTGACAGTAAAACTGCCAGTGCACAAAAGTTACTTTTAACAGAAAAACCCAGTGAAAAGCACTTTCAAGCACCATGGCAGGCCTACAACATTAACATAAACAGAAATCCTCCACAGAAAATAGTTTATCAGTTGCATAACGGTACTTAAAAACTGATAGAAACAACAAGTGCTCCATGTACATTAGTCTGAAGGCACCCCATTAAATTGCAATACTCCTAGCTTTAAAATAACTTTCCTGAAGAGGAAAGTAGTTAAACGTAACTAAAAAAAAAAAAAAAAAAAAGAAGAAAATGGAAGTTTTTCCCCAATCAGAAGCCAACCATCTATCCTCAAAAGCCTCAAAGGAATGTACCCTTTGGAGGCAGTAAAGCACTGAAGGATTTTGCACCCAAATTTGTCTTTTATTCATCTCAGCTTGAACTTTTTGACAATTTGGGCATGTGGAAGATGCCCTGAGGCTTTGGAAGCTGGCTGACTATTGTATCCCTGGCATGATATAATCCATATAGCTAAGGATATTGCAGCAGTGATCAATATGAAGAACATTTAGTCCTAGAAACAGAATGACTTTGAATTAGAGAACATGAAACTACTACTGCAAAGATAATCAAATGTTTACCTCAAATTATAACAGTGCATTGTGAAAATAGTGGGAGAGCTGGGGCCATTTTTCCAATTTACAGGCATCTGGCTATTTACCAGTTAGCAGACTGAATTATTACCCATATCAGGACAACTAGATTTTAAAGTACCAACTTATTTCAGGTATACTGTTGATATCTTGAGTAAGTCTATCAAATGCTGCTCTTTTTTTTTTTTTTTTCAAAAGTAGTTTTCACTGGTTGTGATAAAGAAGTCAAGCTTATACAAGAGAAGTATTTCCTTACAGTTTAGATTCATGTTACATAAGGACTTGTGGTAAATCAAAGTAATGCACTGTCATACAAATCTTGATAGGAGTAACAGAGCCTTGTAAGTTCATATGTTAAATGAGTAATCGTGCAGATGCTGAAAAGATGAAAAAAATCACATATTGCATGCTTACATGTTTTTCCATAAAATGGCTCTGTATGTGTGATATCTTGGAGCATACTTTGCGGTAGTTTATTTTCAAGTGAATGAGTTTTGATGGAATACTTTGAATGCTGTTAGAGAAAAGTAAACTATTTGCTGCCTGCTAGCATTACAATTTTGCATTTCAATTACATTGCTCTAAGGAGCTAAGAAGTGGGAAAGCAATACTAAAAATATTAGTTAAGATGCAGCATAAATATCCAGCCCTTTGTGACAGTGTGATGTAATATAAATTGATATAAACTACAGAATTTTCTGGGCTGTCTTGAAAATTGAATTTCATTCTGTTGACAATTTATTTTTACTTTTTTGTGTCCAGCATATTGAGTCATTTTGAAAGAAAAACACAGAATGAAAATTTGAGAGTTGGTAAATTTAAAATATGCATGTGCATATTTCGTCCCATAAATGGATTTTGTATATATATTTTACTTCAGCAGTTCTCTATTTTATTTATTTGTTAGCCAGAGTAACTCACTAGGCACAGTTAGATCTTTCTAGGGGTGAGGCAACAGACTCAGAAGCACAATTTAGGCAAATTAATACTGAACAAATCAAACCCAGGAGCTGTGGCTTTATAGCTTTAATCCAAGATTTTACTAGATGTGGATGTGCACAGAAACTTTTAAAATATTACCATTGAATATTTTTATGTTTTTAAAATGAGGTATGAATTTTAATAAACAAGAACATCCACTGATGTGCTTCAAGTGGAACTATCAATGCACTTGTTACCAGTTGCTTTTTGCAACCAGTGCCACAATATTTGGGTGATTTTTCTGTACTGCATAAGTAGAATGTCAAATGCTGTAGCCAGTTTTTCTACCTTCTGTCCAGCTTTACCTGCTTCATTCACTTTTAATCCATTTTTAAATATTTGCTCCGTAGACTCAATGATTTATTTTCTGATCTACGTTTCCAGTTTCTGTATGTTAAGTGGAGCACAATCATCTTTACTCCTGCTCTTTTACAGTTAATCACCAGCTTAGCTTCATATTTTAATCCTCAGTGTCTGATTTGTCATATTTGTCTTGACTTAATGGTAAATTTAAAAAAACAGTATTCCTGCATTGTTAAATGTAGCAACTTGTCATTCTGATCCTATCTCCTGCCTGTTAATATAATTCTTCTGTTTGACCTTTTTACAATGTGCTATATTTTAATGTCTGTATTCTGATGAGTATATTTTCAATCTAGCACTGGTGATTATCAGGATTTCAACATTTCTCCTTTTATATTTATATTTTGACCATCCAGACTGTTTCCCTGTAGCACTATTTGTATTTTAAGCCAGAGAAAACAAAGTCTCTTGAGAAAATATATTATGTAGTGGAACCTGAAAACTAAACTTCTTTAGGCAAGCATGAATTGGCATGGCCTGATGAAAAATGAAATGTGTCTCTGCAGGACAGCTGCTGGTGTGATGAACAGAGTAATTTTGTTTAATAGATGGCAATGTGCCAGGCTATTTAGTCATTACTTAACATCTATGTCATTAAACTTTTAATGCAGTTTGTGCAACCATCAAAAATGCTGTGCTTTCCCTAACTTATTCATACTCAGGACATCAGTTATGCATAGACTCATTAATAATTTACATTGCCTTGTCTTTTCTGTGGTCATGTTTGTAATCAGTCATCATTAAAGTGGATAGTAAAGTCACAGATCTTAGATGGGGAGGTATCACTAACTGTAACACTGTACAAAAAATTATTTCCTTAGGCTGTAAATCTCTGAGCCTTATATATTAATCTCCTCACTACTGAGCATTTTCCAAAGGACCGTCCTATAACTGCAGACTATTTTTGGGTGTTTTCGCTATTTGTACATAATGCTTTTATCTACAAAATGGTTCAAAATTGTTTCATGAAAATATTTACAAATGTTGCAGTCATTACCATATGAAACAGCTTTAGATCAGAGTCTGGCTCTTAAAGGAAAGTGCTGCATTGAACTCAAAAAAATATGTTATGGTAATGCATCAAGATCACTTTATATATATATATATGTATATATATAAATAAATATATTTTACTACAAAATGGCTGTTATGGATCCTGTCATTGTAAAGTAATCTTGGTTTCAAGCTTAGTCCCCTAATAGGCAGAATCCATTTCAAGTCACCTTATATGAGTTATGCTAGATATAAGGAAATGATGTGTATTTTATTTGTTTAACTCCCACGTAAACAGAAGCAGTAGTGAGAGTCGTAGGCAACTTGCGCGATCTTTTGAACTTGACTACATTTCAGTTTTTTGCCTAGATCACCCTGATATGATTTGCCCTCAGAGTGTTCTAACGTATTCAGAGTAGTTGCAAATTCTCAACAAAATAAAGTATTTGAAATGAATTTTTTCTAACCCTACCAATTTGTCTTTGAACTGAAAGGTGTCCCCCACACTCTTCTAGAGGTATCAACGCTGTCACTGTAAACCAGGATCTCTTAAATGACACACTGAAAAACTTGTTTTACTATTCATCAGCATCTCCACCAGGATGACGTGTGCACTTTAACATTAACAATGGAGAAATTTGATATATTTAGTTTTTTGCATTTGTTTACGACTGTGGAGCTCAAAAGTGTTTTACAGATCACGTTACCCTTCATTGGGCCTCCCAACACCCCTGGGCAGGCATTAATTACAAATTAACACACACCCTGTCATGCATTATTTCTTGCATGATGACACCAATGAAGAATAAATAGAATGGAATGAAATGAATAAAAACAATCAATTAAGATGGCAGGTAAGTATGAAAACATAAAACAATCAAGTATTAAATATTCTGCAAAATCTGCCAATCCAAAAATCACTGTAAGATAGAAAAATAATATAGCGTTGCTACCTATCCATTTTTTTTTCCGGACTATCTGGAAATCAAATTGATTGCCCAGTAGTCTGGAAAACAGTGTACAAACTCTAGTATTCTGTTTAAAAATGAAACAGCCTATCAGAGTTTGTTAAATTTACAGATTTACTATGTTTTTTTTTTTTACAGAAAAGCAGAGTAAATCAGCAGAAAAAATAATCGGAAACAGGATAAAGAAGGTGCTCCTCCTTATCTGACATGACGATGATGTCACGAAATGGGAGTAAAATGGGTGGTGAGAGGGGTGTGATGGGCGTGGTTATGGGAGGTGCTAGAGATGTGGAGTTGGCTCAGTTTTCACCACAGTGAAAGGTGGTAACTGTAAAGTAATATAATCAAAATCCACCTAACAAAATGATTGTGTAGCTCAGTGATAGATGAGATTTCCCTTGGTTTGATTTTAAGGCAAGGAAATAAATATTTTGTGAAATATAGTCTAGCTTATGATAACTAAGCCATACTGGATACATATTGTAAGGAAGAAAAAATACTAAGAGCTGAGTTAATCTTTAGTTGAAGGCTGATTTTTTTTCCTTTAAAAGGAAATGAGTAACTGATCTTGAATTTTAATAGAAACATGTTCCATTTTATTTTCCAGTGTACAACAAAAAATAATTTAATATAAAAATACTTACTGTTTAGGCTGAAATCACGTCATCATATTTTTACACTTCTGATGCTTTGTGTTTATTTTACTTTAAAGAGAACTGAAAGCTAAGCTGTTTTCAATGGACTGTTTTGCACTTTTCAGAATGTAGACCTGAATTTGACCGTAACTGCAAATAACATTCTCTCTTTACCACTTCAAGTTATTCTTGTGAAAAGTTCAGATCCGGTTCCATGCATATTCATTCTTTTATTGCACATAATTTGGTTTGCTAGGATCAAGGAAAAGTGCACACTAGGATCGCAAATATATGCATGGAAATCTGTACATGAACATATAACTTGGTAAAGGCCACATTCTTAGTATCTTTTATTATAACACATAACATCAGAATAACACATTTTGAGAAAGCAGTGCTAGACTTGGATTTCATTTTATAAGAACACACCAATGACACTGATTACCATATGTTCTGACTTTGCCTGCTTGAAAAAAATGTAAAATTCACATGTTTATTAAAAATTAACCCCCCCCCCCACCAAAAAAGAGCTATACAACACTACTCGTTGACTGTCGCAATATAAGAATATATTTGCTACCATAAGAAACCTTGCAAAGTACTTCCCAGAATCATATATCAAAAGGTTCAGCTACACAATTTTCATAGCTGATAATTTCAGTTATAATGACACATGCACAAACTTATGTTCTTGTAATTTCCTTTAATAAACATGAGTCTAAATGAGGGGGAGAGTAAATAGGATTATTACTTTTGCATAATTATAGTTCAGAAAAAGGAACTCTGGGCCTTTACTTTGCTATGCATATAAAATAGATGTAAACAACACTTCATTGGAAACGAGGTGTAATGCTGTGGCAATGAAGATCTGTGAACAAACATATGGTGACTATGCAAAAAGCCATCTCTCAGTGCCACTTTAAGATTTCATTGTGAAACTCCCTCAGCATGCAACATCAAAGGGAAGATTAAAATAAAATAGGTTCAAAACTGTTGCTATTGTAGGGATTTCAGTTCAGCATGACACTGCATTTAATTCCATCAATTTAGTTGCTCCAGACTATGGCATGTTACAAATAAAAATACATTTTTCGGGTGAGAGACTTATTTACTTCTGATGTAAGGAGAGCTCAACAAATAATATTCTGGATCATTACTATATTATGCAGATCAAATATTGTATTCATTGATATCCTTTTGTAGCTTTGGATGTCAGATATTTTTTTCTGAATCCAGGTGCAGAGTACATTAATGGTTCATCACCCTTAGTAAAAACTACATTCTTAGACATCTAACATCTGTACAGCATTTGCCTAACAAATAATGTCATGCCAGATCAGTTAATGAAATCAGTTCTAAAACCATACCTCAAATTCCTAAACCAGGCTCAGCTAATGATACAGGCCAAATTTATACTCTCCCCTCTATGAAAAAAAAAATCTTAAAACTACTGTTCTCTCAATTAAATGACTATATCTAAACCAGTTCAATATCTTCTCACAAATAGCATGGATTTTGATCATGGAGAGGCAAAGTAACTTTGTGCATTCTAACTGATGATATCCTGCTTAGCACGGATAAAGAAAACTTAAGAGGGTCAATATTCTTAGGTCTAGCCAAGGCTTTTGACCTGGGAGGTCATACACTACTGTTAAACTCTCATTTCAGTGGGAATAAGAAGCTATTCACTTCCCTAGTTGAAATTATTTCTCCATAACAGAAACTTTGAAGTTCAAATATACTCCACACCCTTCTCAATAAAGCATTCCACAAGGATCCATTTTATCTCCTATACTAGGTTCTATTTTCATAAGCAGACTACCTGCTGAATTCTATTACATACCCATGTTATTTAATGCTTAGAGCATGAAAATGTCACCCACTTTTCTGTTTAAAAAACGTGCAAGAACTGTAACTCCTAACTCTTGAACTGGGTACAGTATAAATATATATGCACACATACATACATACAATTTTAACACACAAAAAAGGCAATGAATTTTTTTCTTTTTTTTTTTTTTTTTGTAATATATTTTTATTAGATTTTTTCAAATACAGAAATATTAGACATGAAATTATGCATAAATATACAATAAACATTGTTAGGAAAAAACAATCTAACAAATAAACCATTTAAAACTATTTACAATGTCCATATTAGAAATATTTTATACAACTTCAATTATAAATTTACATTTTGTTTAAAAGTTTTCTAAGTTTTAACCAAGATAATTTTTTGTGTGTAACATTTTCTGTTTTAGATGTAATAGTTTGTATTTCTCTATTTCAAACAGTTTTAGTTAAAGAAATAAACGCTCCAAAAGAGAGGTTGTCTTTGCTTCTCCAATTTGAAGTAATAGGCAATGATTTTTTGAACAAAGCCAGCATTCTACATTGCCCCCATTCCCAGGTTGAGCAATACACTAAATTATTAACAAAACCTTAGAGTCAAACAGGCATTTCAGATACTTTGATATCTGGTAAGAGCTATGATTTCCAAGATAAACTCCCTTTCTAGGAAAAAAACAACTCCCACTTTTTTATCCACAGCAGGAAGTATTGCAGTAAGCAAAGGTGTCCACCTTGCACAGCTAGAAGATGGACACTACACAATCTCAGCCACCTCCAGAATGAAATTTGTTTCCTTTCAAACTACCACCATCCTGACTTGCTGATTCATCTGTCTAGTTGGGACTTAGGTGCTGCATGGCCCTTAGTCTTTGATACAGTATGGTGCATATCTCAAAAAAATGTATTTAGACATTCATTTAGGCTGTCATTGAGACACAATACTCAGGTACATAACTTAAACATCATAGCTAGCAAAGTCCTACATGGGCCAACTCAAAGTATTGTCACTTTAGTTAGTATCCTATAGAGTGCTAAAAGATTACCCGTGTCTGGCATATAAAGCATCCTCCAATGCAATACTGATGGATTTACTGCACATCAGCAAGTCAAATGGCATCAGAAATACTCAGTCTAGGGATCTAAGCCTCTTCTGCAACATCAGAAGAATGCTTTGGAGGGACAGGTATATCTTGCAGAGGATAGTGCTGCTCTATGACAGACTCCTCATCCATGTAAAATAAAGCTCATCCCTCTGCATAATCAAGCACAACTTGGATCTGTTGCCAGGGAACACAACATTTACCCCACGACTGCACCATGTACCACTAATGGACAAAGGCAGCTCCTAAATGCTTTTTGCCTATGCACAGGTCCCCTCAAATTATCTATGGTATGATCACAGTTCTTGCCATTAGGGGTAATATATAAATATCAACCATGAGATGCATAAAGCCAGTTCTAACCAAATTTGACATGTTAATTTAAGTACCAAAAGGGAAACTGACTAAGCTTAAAATGCCCCACAGTGGCAGCTAATCTAGTATTTACCTATGAACATATGAGAACACTTTAGTGTGTCAAGGAGAGAGGAATACATTGGGCCATTCTACAGCTTTGGACTGCATATTACATTGGGTTTCACTGGGCCCGATCATCCAGGAATTTTGAACACACCAGCCTTCACCTTCACTGGATTAGTTTAGGAACCCGCAAGTTTTCCTGTTAGATAATGCATGCTATGTTAATAACAAAAACTGGATACTACTTTATATAGTGATCGATCCTATATGTTTTGGACAAAGTGACTATCGCTGACTGAGATACAATAATTGATGCACAATTTGTTATTACCTAGATTGTTTTATATATATATATATATATATATCTATGTGTGTGTGTGTGTGTGTGTATATATATATATATATATATATATATATATATGTGTGTGTGTGTGTATATATATATATATATATGTATATATATATATATATATATATATGTGTGTGTGTGTGTGTGTATATATATATATATATATATGTGCCATTGATAGGTTCATAGGATGATACTAGGCTATTGTTGTCCCAGAGGCCCTTATAAGCCTATCCAAGAATTTCAGCCATGTTCCCACAAAGTCAGCACCTGTTTCCCGTGTCCAGCAGGGACACAGGTGGGATTCCAGGGTGTATTTTCTGTTTCTCATCCAGTTGTCCAGATTCCTCTTAAAGAGGGCTACAGAGGTGCTCTGCTTGACATGGAGAGGGAGGTCTATTCCACAGATGGGGAAAGTCTTTAGGACACAAATCTATCCCACTAACATGTTCCATTAATGTCACAGACCAGGTTAAGGTCTTGTGTGCAGGTTGCATGAGTGGAGTTTGTCTTACGGATATGCAGAAACTCTATCAAGGCTGGGACTGAGATGGCTTTGTATGCCAGACACAGTTCACCTGTGAGCAGTCTATATGAGACTGAGTAGAGGGACAGAGCTTTTAGCCTATCTGTAAAGGATAGGTGTTTGAGACCCTGGTTTTTCCTGGTCAGGAACCTCTGTGATCTCTCCAGCTACTTCATGTGCTTGGCAAAGTACATGCAGAATAGAGCTTTGTACTTGATAATGGGTCTGATAAGGGAGGAGTACAGGGATGTTATGACCTCCTTGCTCGTGAATGAAATACCCTTACTTATGAAGTGGGCCATGTAGAAAGCCTTCCGTGCAGTAGAGGCAATATGGTGATCAAAATCAGGTTGCTATCAACCTGGGTGCCCAAGTCCTTCACAACTGATTGCATGCATAGTAAGTTGTTATTAATGTGATAATTTGTGGAGATGCCATTTTCCCCAAAGGGAATAATGATGCATTTTTTGGCATTCAGTTTGAGAGCATGCTTCTGGCACTAGTCATTAGTTTGGATAAGGTCCTTTTGGAGAATGTTCACATCACTAGGGGAATTTAAGACAGTGCCCACTTGCAGTCATCTGCAAACTTGGTAAGCCACAGACAACTGGTTTTGGCTTACACCTCAGAAATGTATATCCTAAGCAGTAGAGGCCCCAAGACCGATCCTTGGGATACACTGCTCATTACGAGTCTACTACTAGAGGTAGCTTCCCCTATTTTGACTGTGTGAGTTCTATCAGTCAGCCAGTTAGCTACCTATCTGGTAACATACATGTTGATGCCTGGCTGGGAGAGTTTTTCTACTGTGCCAGAGTGGGGAATAGTGTACTATTTGGACTATGTACAAATTGGTTTACAAAGTCCATTGGACATGTTGGAGAAACATATAACTGCAGGTTTTGTAAAACAGAATTGGAAAAAGTTGCACATCTTGTTGCTGGGTGTCATACATTAATGGCATATGGCCTGTATACTGAAAGGCATAATAATATAGCAAGAAATTTGCATTGGGAATTCTGCAAACATTACAATATTAAAGTAGCTGAGAAGCATTGTTAATTTGAGCTACAAAGCAGTATAGAAAATTATGAAGTTTATCGCACATGGGATCACCCATTACCAACAATTCAAAGAATAATTGTAAGAAAACCAGAAATAGTACTCCATGAAAAGAACAAAAAAGTAACATTGATTTTTGCGGTGTCTTGCGTACAGAGAGAAGCAAAATCATAAAATAGGTAGAAACAGGGGCAATGTGGAAAACGGATACAGACAGTTCCAATAGCAGTAGGAGCAATGGGTGTTAAAAATAAAATTTGTAGTCATACATAGATATGTTACTGATTAATATAACTGTGCATGAATTGCAGGAGGAGTCCATTAGGGCACAATGTGGGTACTGCGAAGAGCACTTTTGGCTAACATCAAAGATTAAACAATACCAATTTCATGAACTTTAATCATACTTTGAATTAGGTGTGGGGGCCATTCCCATCATGGTTTTAGAAACCCAAAAGATTTGGAAAAATTAAAGGGACGAACATCAATTTGGATGTGCTGCATTCTGATTATATTCAAACTAATCTCCCATCTTAATTTTTACTACTCTGCATATTAGTTGATCAGTCACAGAACTTTCATGAAGCGTGACAGGAGCCTGATGCTCCTGTACTGTCCACAGTCTCTCCATACTGCTGTGATCACCCTTGAACCAGTTCTTCCCTATCTCACCCAACATCTTTATCATATCTACTATGATGTCTTCTGAGTCTGGTGGTTTAACTGACTTAATTTTCCTTAGAGCTGTCCTTACTTCTAGGGTGGGTTTCTCTTCTTTTGTTATAGGTTGTGTCTGGTGCAGTACTGCTTCTTTGGGGTTTTCCACATTCAGAAGTTGCTGGAAGTACTCTATCCAAATGTCTTTGATTTCCTATGGACTGTTGATCAGGTTGTTGCTTGTATCCCTTATGAAGGGTGTTTGATTATACTCTTTATCTTTGCCTTGCAACCCAAGTTTTTTTGTGCCATCTATTGAGCCACTTTCCAGGAGCTGGTAGAGTGCCTCTGATGCCATGTGATTTGCTATTACAACTCCTGTGTTAGGCTCTTTGCTAGCCAACAGGTATTCCTTCCTGGACTGGTCCATCTTTTCTATCTTTCACATTTTCCTGCACTCTTTCTTTCTTTTGATGACTTCCTGGACTTCTCATTCCACCATTAGCTTTCCTTGTATACCTTATTTTCATACCTGGCTTGGCCTCATATCTGTTCTGTAGTCCTCATATGTACTGTGTTGAGGTGCTGCCATTCTTTTCAAACTCCACCTATTTTCTCTTCTTCCTGAAGTTCTATAGCCCTGAGTAATTTCTTGAAATCTTGTGCTTTTTCTTCAGGGAACATCCACATTTCCAGCCTAGTCTCTGTTGACCTTACAGCTGATTGTGGCAACCAGTGGTTTACACTCTGGGCTGGCTGTTTCACTAGGGATGATATTAGAGTTGCTGATTCTACCCCAGCACCCATTCCCTATTGGAAGGAGGTCAACCTGAGTTGCATGTTTATCACTCTTGTGTCTGATCTTGTGACTCTGTCTTGCTGAACCATGCATTGTACACCATCAAGCCATTTGCCAGACAGTAGTCTAGAATGGCCTCTCCTCCTTTATTCCTGTTGACCCATGCATGTGGACTCAGAATCCTCATATTCTGTTCTGTCTGTCCTGATACAGGCATTCAGGTCACCCATTTTCAGCACCAATTCATGTTGTCCTGCTTTATCTAGTATGTCTTTCTAAGATCTGAATGCACTCTTTTGCTCACTATCATAACACTGCTGTGGAGAATTTGCTAAGATTATGAATAGTGTCCTATGCTTACAATGGAGTCTGATTGCCATGAGCCTGTCAATAATTTTGATGACATCCCTCTTCTTAAGTCTCTCCTTCACCACAATCCCCACACTATTTATAGTTTGTTCTGTTCCTGAGTAGTAGTCTCTGCATCCTAAGCCAAGTGGCTTCCGTACACTGCACTTCTGTCTCGTCTCCTGGATAGACAGAGTGTCTAGCCTCCTACTTACCATACTTACTTACCATCATGTATTCCACTTCCAAGCCACATCATGTCAGTGAGCCTACACTGTGTGTAGCAATTATTAGTTCATGTTTGGCAGGTTTACTGGTATTTAGATTCAGCTGTACAGAGCTATCCCAGGTAACCCAAGTTGGACAGCTGGTTACTGGCTGGCCAGCAACTTATTGACTCAGGGTTGCTGGACATTATGGTAGATATGCACTGGCCAGTAGAGACACATAAGTTCCTCCCAAAATTAGCATGGGTCCTTGGCATAGGTCAGGTCCTGAACACACTTATCACTAGCTAATACCCATGCCCATTTGGCAACATTGGTCAAAACAAGTGAATCATCTAGAGCCACATTTTACACTCAATGTGAATTTGTTGGTACCCATGTCTCAAGCACACAATAAAATTGATTATAATCACATCTCAGAATACCCCATCAATTAAAGTGCTCCTTCATAAAAGAGCTATTCATCTGGTCTCAACTATGTAGAGACTGTTGTGTCAGTTGGTAGATATATTGATGTACTGAACTGTCAAACAAAATCAAATGGACAAATACATGTGTTTCACCTTTTAGGTAATATGTACTTCATACTTTTATTTCAACTTAATTGTTTTGTGGTTTAAAATGATTGAATGACTGATTGATTTGCTAATGACTGAAGTCTGCTCCCATTCTCAAATGATTATTCTGCATCATCTGCACAGTTGAAGCATTGTGACAAAGTAGAGTGTTGGTGCATGTCATGTAATATTTAAAATAACCAGCTATGCAAGTATGGACTTCCAAGATGGCTGCACATTGAGTAACAGCTTAATTCTAGCTCTCCCAGTGTGACAACAGAAACATAGCAGACAAAGCCACTGGATTTATATTTCTTGGTAAATTTCAGTAACTATCTAGTAAGTGCACTGCCTGAATTCCAAGGAAAAAGAAATACAGAGGACCTCAAAGAAAACGGTCTACAAAAAGTGAAAAAAACTGACTGGGAAACATACAGCAAAAAGCAATGTAAGCTCCAGACAGGACTTCTTGTAACCTAGAGGAAAGTGTAAGACAGTTGCACACAGACCTGATTCAAATAAATAAAACACTGATGGAGTGTATCAACTCAAACAACAAAAGTTTTAAAAAATGGTAGAGGCTTTAAACAGATATTCAGATAAGATGATAAATTTGCAAAAATATAAGGCTGGAATGAAGAAAAGACTGGCTGAATATGACACTGCTCAAGAAGAGATGTTTCAAAAAATAATACAATTATAAGACAGAGCATGTAGGGAAAACCTAAGATTTTCTGCTGTACCCGAGAAGCTTGAAGGAACTAACTGTATTAATTTTATGAAAGCAGAAATAAGCAACTGGACTGGTATTCCACAGCAGTTGTTTTTAATTGAAAGGGCCCATCATGTCTATTCTTCAAACCTGGCTCTGAGAAAGCAACTTAGACATTTAATAGTGAAAATGCAACCCTACCAGCAGAAGGAGTTGATTCTGACAAAACTGTGACAGAAAATAAAGTACTAAAAGTGTGAGACAGCAGAGTATTTGTGGAGAATGATTATTCATTGTACACCGGGTAGAAGAGGAGTAAATGTATTCCACTATTCAGGCAAAGTCAATAAGCAGGTATGAGATTCAAACTGCTTTCCTGAAATTTTCATCAAAAATCATCATATTTTGATGAAGTACATGCTAAAGAAGAAATGCAAAAGTTTGTTCAACAAAATGTGAGCTGTGAAACATAAGGATATTCTGCTTCTTGTTCTTCTGCTAATAAAAACACAAAGGGACTGTGCCAGTGAAACCCTTTACAATGTTTCAACAGAAGATGCTTGAGAGAAGGAATAAAGCACAAGAGTCAACTAGAAGAATTGAGAGTACATTTGAAATGAAGCAGAGACAGGATCTGGGAGATGAATAGAAATAAAAATAGTAACTTGGAAATTGACAAATGTGGGATTACAGAGCATTAATTATATCTGGGAAACATGACAGAACAGGAAAATCTTGAAGTTTTGGGCTTTGTTAAACTTGTAGTGGGCTCTAAAGCATATGCCCTACTTCATGTCATTTAGGTTCAGAAAAATATTAATGGACTTTTCCTCCAGGCAGATTTTAGGACCAACCCCTTGTCCAAATAAGGTAGAAACTTTATAAAGTCCATTAAAATGTAATCAAAACCCAGTTATGTTTGATAATGACTATTCCACCAGGGTTTTGTAACAGAGGAAAAAAACTTGGCCATTAATAAAACTATTAAAGCAGAATAACATCAAAACTCAGCTTGTCTTTCCTTACAGAATAAAAATTCTATATCAGAATGAAATGAGATCATTTAATGCCCTAGAGGAAACCACTGCCTTTATTAAAAACAATGACATTATTTCTTACCTGAAGGTATGGAATGGGCATTTGCATCTCTGATAAATCTTCTTGGACTGATGTTAAAAAGAAAAAAACAAAAAACTTAGTCAAAGACTGCTGTTCCCATTAAAGCATCTACTGCAACTGGACTTTAATTTGTTTTATATTTGATAAATTTTCAAATAAGGTATGTCATGACAATATTTTTTTCTTATTGCTTTTCTTTCTTTTTTTGCTTTTTCATTTCTATACTTTTTTTGTTCATATACAAATTAAATAACTGTTTATGCTTTAAGTATATTAGTATAATATTACTGGTTTATTGAGTGATATAATTGAACAGTAAGCTATCTTTGCTTTTATGAACTTAAGATGACATGCTTTATTTCAAATAATATATAGCCCTTTGCCCTGCTAAATGTTCTTCTGAGTTATTACAAAGGCATAGTCACTGCTTAGATTAATTTATCAAAACTGTTTTGGATACTTGCGATAACAGGGCATATCTCTGATTTAGTATATATTAACTAGTTTCTTTAATATTTATAACTTCTGATTGTTTCAGAATATATATTGCTACATGTGTGAACAAAAAGCTGTTTGCCGGCTTTTGACATAAATTGGGTCTCTCTGACAGTTATATGCTTGTATGTTTTATGGCACAAGGTTTTTAGATGGTTACAAGTTATGTTGCCTGTAGAGTTTAGTGTTAAAGTTCTGTTTTCTCTCTCAATGGCATTGAATGTTATTTTACTGTTTGGAAGTATCTGACAGGTGAACTTTGCATTTGTTACTGTAAATAAGCAGACTTTGTGATGCAGTTAGTGAGGTCAGGAAACTCTACTGTGCGGCGTGCTGGGGGGGGAAATGTCAGTTTGAAATTTAAGAAGTGAAGCTTTCTTACTTAGCTCGTGACATCATGCATTCTATGCATGCAGATCAGATTACATTACATCTAATGTGTATATGCAAGCCTAATTGTGAATGTCAAGTCTCTGATTGGTTAATATAGCATAGCAGGCTTCTTTTACAAGAATTATGAGCTACACTGTCTGCAAACATATTCATGGTTCTCTTTTATAATAGTGACTATATTGTGTGATCAAATACATATATAAATGGTATTTTTTTCTTGTAAACAGTTAATTATAGCCACTATTTCTAGTGAATATACTGGAGTTTTTTTATAAACAGATCTTTATAAATAACTTTTCTATGCAGTTAGCAGGTATTTAGTATAGGCTTATACATTTACAGGAAATGCTTATGACTAATGATAATAACTGTAAGGATACTCAAACACCATACAAAATCCTAGCAAATATACGCATGAATATTTTTGATTGAACTATAATTACTTTGCATTTAATATGTTGATTTCCTTATTGCATCCTAGATACTATTTATATTTCAGATGTCATGTTTTCAGTTATTATAAAGTCATGTTTTTTAGTATATTAGCACTTTATGACAGGGAAAGAGCTCAGTAATATCTATGACTTGTGATAACACAGCAAACAAGTTATGAGTTTCAGTATTACCATATTACTATGGTAGATATTTACAGCTATCTCTATCTTAATTTTGTCTTTGAATCAATCACTTTTAAGACCTGTTCTCCATAGTAAGTTTTATGTAAATAATGTTTTTTACTAATTTTTGTCATTTTAACCGATGCTAGTTAATTATTATTGATTTTAGTCAGTTATTTAAACATCTGCTATTCCAAAAGTTTAGGAGTATTTAAGAACAAATATGTATTATGGAATATTTCTAAAAATCTATGTTAACATCTTTTGGGAATGACACACACTCACTATGTGCTAACACCCAATTCTCGTGAAGTTTTTATTTAGTGGGAGTTTGTCATGATAAAATTTATTCAGAGGGCAAGTAAATACAAATGTGAAATGATTCTTTGATTTGTTCTGCCATTTTGAAGTTTTTATTAGAACTAATACAGATGACATGCTTAGGTATTTTGAGTAATCATTTATATTGTTAATAAAGCTAATGTTTCTTTAGTCTATTAAGCACTACATTCAGATTATATATATATATATATATATATATATATATATATATATATATATATATATATATATATATATCCTAATATGTCTCTTGCTTCCTTAGTGAATAATTACTGTATAAATGTTTAATGTTTCTAATAGTGTATGTAACTCATCTCTAAAACCTAACTTGAGTCAATATCTGATTAGTTATTTATCACTACTATTTTTCTCTTAATTTATAATATATTCTCCATTTTTTACTTTGTTTTTCATGGACTCGAACCAACAGATGTTGATGGTTGGGATAGATAGTCTAGCAGATTTATTATTGTTTGCTAGACTAGGAATGTATTGCATTCCATATACAGGGTGTATTAAAGTTTATATCAGAGTGAAATATGCTAATTGTTGTTATTTAACTGTTTTTCTTGTTTTGAAATCCCTGACACAGTTGTTTTACATTTATCTTTTTTGGGGAAAGTTATTTGGATTGAGATAAATAGAAACACAACAATTGATATGCTATTGTCTATTCAGGAAGAGTATTATGTATACAGGATTCTATTAATACAAGTTCCTTCATTATTTATCTTTAAAGAATTCTGATGTGGATTTAACTTTGATATCCTTAAATACTAATGGCTTAAACAACTCATATAAGAGAACCAACCTACTAAGGTATTTTAAACTAAACAAGTCTCAAGTAGTTTTTCTCCAAGAGACGCACTTTAAAATAAATGACACTTTTATGTGGGACCCTAAGGAATACACAATACTTGCTCAATCTTCTTATAAAAATAAGACCAGAGGAGTAACAATTCTATGGAAAATGACTTTCTTAAATCCCCAAATCATTTACAAACATGTACATAATGGAAGCATGGCCTTATTTATACTTATGTTTAATAATAGAATTTGGACCCTGGTTAATTTATACTAGTTTCCGGGTATGGGGGTTGGACTAGCTAAGAAACACTTAGACTTTATTCAACTACTTCTAAAGGTAATATTATACTAGGAGGTGATTTCAGTTGTATCACAGATATTACAGAAACTACCAATAGGAAATCTCCTAGACTATTGCTCTCAGCCAAACAGTTAAAAAAATGGACATAAATGTTTAAATTAAAATATACCTTTAATGCTTTGGGACAAAATTCTTTACTAGTCTCACACTAGGACTATAGACATGGTACCCAGACAAGAATAGATAAAATTTATATCTCAGAAGATCTTTATTCTAAAATCTTGAATTTTTCAATACAACCTTTTCCATTTTCAGATCATAACTCCCTGTTGTTAACAATACATTTGGAATTCAGTCAGTTAGTTATTACTTCAAGGATTCCTTCATATATCACAAAAATTAAAGATTTTAAATCTTGGATAACTTCTGAACTTCAGCTTTTCTTAGAGATTAATTTTAAACCTAAAGCAAACACAATTATGGTTTGGGATTCTCTTAAGGCCTATCTATATGGTAAAACCATTAGCTGGTGCAAACATAAAATTAAAGAATGGGACTCAGAGTTACAGCAACTCCAAAATCAAATATCTCTAACATCTAATTAAAACTTAATTGCTACAGATAATAATAAGAAAATAGAATAAGCAAATAAGAAATGCAATGAAATATTATCCCATAAAACTAATTTAGCTATGGAAAAACTGCAATTAATTTCTTATGCTACCTCTCCTAAGCATCTTCATAACCTATCTATGAAACTTAAGATACAATCAAAAATTAATAACATTGATGTTATCTTTCATGAAGGGAAAAGGAAAAAAGGTCTTGGACATGGGGGCATTCTGGAGGCTTTTAATTATCATTATGCAGAGCATCATAAAGATAAAATAAGTACAAATTAATGTGAGAAGTTAGCGAATATAGTTCCCAACATAACAAGAATTCCTGAGGAACTTAAGTTAGATCTACAAAAACCTATTTCTCAAAAGGAAATTATAGATGGGATTAAAGGAAGTAAGTCTAACAATGCACTTGGAATAGATGGCTTAATTATCAAATTTATAGATTGTTCCCTCCTTCTATAATCTCTGTCCTACATAAAACCTTTCTTGAAGTTCAGACATTACCAAATATTCCTCCTTGGAGATATTCTCTAATTTCCCCTATATTAAAGGAAAATAAGGACCCTAATCATTGCAACTCATATAGACCAATTTCTTTGTTGAATAATGATTATAAACTATTTATGTCAATTATGGTCAATAGATTGAAAATACCTGTATCTAAAATAATTATTGAAGACCAAACTGGTTTTATACATAGCAGGCATACACAGGATAATATTAAAAGAGTATTAACTCTGATAGATTACCTCAATAGAGGAAACCATGAAGCATTGATAATAGGTCTAGATATTCAAAATGCCTTTGACTCCTTAAATTGAGGTTATTTGTTTAAAGCCTTACAGTTATTTGATCCCCCCCCCCTTTTTTATAACAGCGATAAAGAAAATGTATGAAAATAATCTAGCCTATGTCAAATTAGGTCCTTTTACTTCCAAAGCAATCCAAATCACTAGAGGTACTGGACAAGGATGTCCCATGTCCCCTATCGTATTTGCTCTGGCCATAGAAATACTTGCCATTTTAATACGTAATAACCCAAAGATAAGAGGTATAAATATATATGACCAATATATTTCTAAAGTAATGATGTTTGCTGATGATGTCTTACTTACATTACCCAACTCTAAGGAAGTGTTAGATGAAGTGAATATAGTAACACATTTCCAAAAACTCTCAGGCCTCTCCTTCAACAAATCTAAATCAAAATATTGATTATTAAATAAGAAAAGAACATACAGGTTCCAGTTAATCATATTATTGGAAATCGAGTTTCAACTCTAGACTATTTAGGAATAGTCCTAGGCAAGAATATAGAGGAAGCCTTACAGATTAACTATGCTAAAGTCATAGACTTAATCAAGGCATTAATAAGCAAATGGAATAATTTGTTTATAACATTTGCTGATAGGTTACAACTGATAAAAATGGTTTTGTTACCTAAAATATTGTATATAGCACAAGCCCTTATACTTCCACCAGGAAATAAAATCCTTAAAGAAATCACCTCAACTCTGATGAAATTCCTATGGTACCCCTAAAGAAATAGAGTGGCATATTCTCATCATATCAGAAAATGGGAATAAGGGAGGTTAAAATTTCCAGAGATTGAAACTTATATAAAGGCATCTATAATTAAAATAGTGATGAATTGGATAAATCGTAGATACTCTTCCAATTGGAAACAGTTACACTCCATTATACTAATGAATGAAAATTATTTATCAAAGAATGCAAAGATAAGATATGGCACTATTTAAGTTTACAGTATAGTACAACAAAATTAATTAAACTAACACTAATAAACAATATTTTTGATGTGTTTAGAAAATTCATTGACACAAATTTAGATATAAAACTGTGGCATAGATTTTTAATACCATTTACTATTATAAGAGATTTCCCTGATAAAACACATATAGAGATTTTTGGTTTATGGGAAAATAACCTATTTTGTTGGTTGCAATATACTGAAAACAAGCTTTGAACATACAAAGTATATTGTCAACCTATGGCTTATCCCCTAATGACTGGTTGGTTCTTTAGAGTGTCATACACCAAGGATCTGTGTAGAATAATACATAACTCATCCTTCAAAACCATACCAAAAATTATAAACTGGATTTTTGGAATTCTATATAATAATAACAATGTTGAGAATGAATTATATCTGTATAACACTTTTTCTGTAAGACAGTTCCTAAAGATTTTTTACTGGCAATACCTTACTAAAGGGTTTCAAGTATCATTATCAATGGAAGATAAATCAAACATTTTATTTTCAGTTAAACTAACTTCTAATTCTGGAGGATTTTTCATTGGAAATTTCTACACAGATCCTTTTTGACACCTGAGAAACTCTCAGAAATGAACCCTTCAAACAGCAAGTTATGTTGGAGAGTTCATCTGTCCACTAATGGTGACTGGTCTCATATTTTTTATGACTGTACTAATATTAAACAATTTTGGAATGAATTTAACAAATTTCTTCAAGCTATACTGATATATTTGTTTTGACAAATTCTTTAATTTTATTGAATGTTGTTAATAGTAATAATATGAAAAAAGATTACCTGTATTTGTTGTGGGCAATGTTAGCAATAGCCAGAAAATGCATAACTAGAAGATGAAACTTTAATGTAGCACCCACAATGGAGGAATTCCTATCATCACTGAAGAAATGCATACTAATGGAGAAAAGAACTAAAGAGTTAAGAACTTTTCCTAAGTCATTGGTTAATAGTCTGTGGAGGAAAGTTTTGAATTTGATTGATACCCTACAGATGGAACCAAGCTCTTCCTAACTATCATAGTTTGTATATTAACTTATTATTTAACTACAAATATTTTTATCAGAATCCTTTTTTGTCATGCTGAATGAAAATAGAGTAAATAGTTATTGAATGTTATGAATGTATTAAAGTATTGTGTTATTTCATCAAAATAAAAATCATTTGAGTAAAAAAAGGTTCAGAAAATACTTAGGAAAAGGGAAGAGGAGGGATTAAGTAAACTGTAAGTAAAACAAATATTTGTCTTAATGGTACTATTTTTATAGTGGATGACTTTGTTTGCATGCTATAAAGTAAAGTTTTCTCAGTTATTTTTAAGTGTAATGGGGATACTAATATAAACAAGTGCTCCTATGCTATTTTCTTTTCTCCCTTCTTACTTTCTCCTTGTTCACTTTTAAGAAATACATGCACTGCAGTGTAAAAAATAATACAAATGTCTGGTTAAAAGAGCATGACAAAAGAAAAAAAATAGTGTGTCTTTCCCATTCTTGCTTAGGGGAATGACTGGATTAAGGCCCTTAGCTTGATCTGGTAACAAGTTTTAAGGGAAAGGAAGTAAATGAAAAAGAATATTATAAGGTATTTTTCTAGCAAATAAATGTGTACTTGGTACCAATTCTGTATCTGCTCCTTAAGTCTCCAGGAGACAATCTGATAAAGAGAAATAACTAGGAGATAAAGTTCTCTGAACGCATTCAAGTGTTTACTCAGCTGGGATAGCTGTAAATATAAGACAAAGTCAGACAGCACTTGTTGAATCACAGGCTGCACCATGCATCTTAGCATGGATAATATTTGTTTTAGGTTAACTCAGGTATGTGAGTGTGGCTGTCCGTTTGGAACATTTGTTCCTGTTACCCTGGTAAAACTTCAATATTTGAAGATGTACATAATTTTGTGTGTTAAGTTAATATGTTTTAGAGGCATATTGGGGGTGTTTTTAGGCTCAAATGAATATGACAAGAAACAATTGTATAAAAGATCAACCTGCCAGACAGTGTATGCATGTACACAAAAGCTAGAACTAGACATTTAACAAAAAATATGTTATACATAAAATGTTTGAATAATAACTTTTTAATAGAATGATGCTTTCTGTAATGACATTAAATCTCAATAGTCTCACAGGTAAATACAAAAAAGCAAGAGTAGTGAACTATATTTAAAAAGATAGAAGGAAAATAGTTATACTACAGGAGACGCACTTGAAAAGAACTGAACATGTGAATTTGATAAAGAAGGGTTATCATTATGGTTATTCAGTGGAATGCCTGGGACAAAGGAAAAGATGAGTAATTATATTATTTGCAAGAGGAGCTCCAAAAGTTATAGAAAAAGATAAAAAAGATAATAATCACAGATTTGTAGTAATAAAGGGCTACTGACACGGGAGGAGGGTTACACTAGCATGTATTTAGATTCCACCTAAAACTGTTATAATGGAGCTGAAGAAAATTCTGTGAGAAATAATCAACTTTCAGCAAGGAATATTGCTTATAGGTGGGGACTGGAATTTGATTTGCAACAGTGATGATGTGTTTGTGGAGCCCAGAAGGGACAATGTAACAAAGGAGGGTAGATGTTTGAAGTAATTTATGAAAATATTTGGCATGGAAGATGTGAGTTCAGTACCAGGAATTCAGAGTGAATTTATATATTATTCCCCAAGGTACAAAAACTGGGCTAGGCTAGACAGAGTTTACATTTCGCAAGAACCTTGCATTTAATTGAAGGTATTGATACTCACCCAATAACTATTTCAGATCATGTGCCAATAATGGCTAAAATAAAAACACAGGGTAATGAAATAAAAATGAGACACTGGCACTTTCCCATCTCTGTTGAAAAGAGAGGAATATAAGGAATAGGTAGTAGAAATTATTCAAGAGCTATTAGAGAAGATAGAATTTTTTTTCTGAAAATATAGCTAGGGACTGGAGTAATATGCATGAGTTTAGAAAGACTGCTGTTAAGTAACTGTTTTTTGATAAGAACTCTAGAGCATGAAATCTTTTAGCACAGTGACTTAGGCAAAAGAAAGTAGAAAGAGCTGTTGCCAGGCTTAGGAAGCCTTATAACAAGAGATCCTGTAGAAGTATTAGAAATATTTCAGAAATTCTAAGAAAGTATGTATAAAGCTGGGAAATGTGGAAATCAAAAAAACGTACAGATGGAAATGTTTATGGAGAAATTAAATATGCCAAGGCTAGAGGTAGACGAGGCTCAGTTACTAACAGAATAAGAGGAGATGAGATGAAAATGGTATGTATAACCAATCTACAGAAAAGTCCCCAGGAATAGATCATATTCCTGTGGAAGCTTGGAAACTAGGAGGAAAAAAATTATAAAGATCTGGAAGTTTTGTTTAACAATATTTTAAGAGGAGGAGAAGTACCAACATCGTGGAAGAAAATAGTGGTAGCTGTAATACCTAATTAGCGTAAAGTTCCATCAGATCCAGCTTCATACAGGCCCATTTCAATACTAAACCATGATTATAAAATGTTTGTCTATAATGGCTAAAATAATGGCAAACATGATGTCAAAACTGTGGCAAGGAGGCAAACATTCAACAACATTAACAGAACACTGATGATCCAGACGGAAGCAAAATGTAAGAAAATACCACTGTTGTTGGGTATTGATGCAGAGAAAGCATTTCACAGAGTAAGCTGGGATGTTATGAGCAGGGCAGTGGAAGCATTTGCATTTCCTGGTAAAATAAGGTTGATTAGGAGGATATGTGAGGGATTTGAGGCAAAAATTAAGGTGGGTGGGTTCCTCTCTGATAATTTCTGCTTGAGCAGAGGACCCAGGCAGGGATGTCTTCTTTCCCCTTTGTTATTTGCATTATATTTAGAACCATTGGCAAAGAAAATAAGGGACTCAGAAATTCAAGGATATAATTAGCATGGTAATCAAGAAAAGCTGGTTCTATTTGAGATGATGATATTTTATAATTGATAAAAGTAGAAAAGGACATTATAGTGTTGTGGAACATTTTAAGACGGTTTCAAATCTTTTTGAGATACAAAATTAATGAAGGTAAAATAAAGACAATAGCAGCAAATTATGTACCCACACGCCAATTGGTTCAGCAATATCCATATTTATGTGGACATGATAAAATGAAGTATTTAGGAATATGGATTAAAAAATATTCTGGTGTGGCAGCTAAGGATATGTGGGAAAAGACTAAACAAAGATAATACAAATACTGAGAAATTAGAAGCTCTGTTTTATGGATAGTGCGATACAAGCAGTTAAAATGTTTTTAGTCCCTTTAATCTTATACACAGGTCAAGCATATTTTTATCAACCAGATGACAAGTTGTGGATAGCAATTAATAAAAGCTGAAGGATTTTATCTGGGAGGGGAAGAAGGTGAGAGTCAAGTGGGATAAGTTTATTCTTCCAATAGAACAAGGCAGATTATCATTACGTGATTTGAAGGGGTATTTCAGAGCTACACAGTTAAGGCTCCTATAGATAGCACAAGCAGAAACATATTTTTCAAAATGGAAAGTGATGATGATGAAAGCTCAAGAAACAATGAGAGACTGGGATTTTGAATGCAGACCTTTAAGGAGAATAACAATAATCATAAATAATAATTTATTCAAAAAGAAGCAGAGTGTATTCTAAGAACTAAGCCAACACAGGAATTGAGAAAGGAGATTCTGCCACTAGGGATGACTGCAATTAGGGATACAGACAATAGGTAAAGGGGGCTGGAATTTATTGGCAAAAACTGGTAAAGTAGAGTATAGGCAAAGTGAATAAAATGGGGGGGGTCCTAAATGAAAGCCCGATACTGGTAGAGTTTTAATAGAATCTAGAACAGAAGCTGCTGTTACAAAAGTTAGTAATTAGTAGATCATATGAAATATTGCATGATAACTATAAGAATCAATCAGAGGAGGTTAGGAAGGATTGGGTAAAGAGATTGGATAAGCAATTCACAAAGAAACAATGGGATATATGTTTGAGTCCTAAATATGCAACATCTGGAAGATTTAGGATTTTTGCTTGGAAATGTTTACATAGATATCTTTATACCCAAAATAGACTCCAGATAATTTTTCCGCAGCAAATGTTGTAGGTGTGATGGGGAATAGAGGCAACTGGAACACATTTTCTGGAAGTGAAATGAGTTGGCAGACTTTAAAGAAACCCTGCAGACAGCTCTACCAGAGGTACTGGGTGAACAAAATTGGTATAACTAGGAAAATTAATTTTTTTCTGAACTGCGATACAGAATCTGACTTGCCTAGACACATAGTAAGGCCTTGCTGAGTCTAATTATGGTGGCTGCCAAAAAAGAAATGACTAGAAAATGGAAATCAAGTCTAAACCACCTGTAGTAGAAGTAGTGTGTATAGTAACAGAGATAAAACTACTAGAACTGGGATCTTTAGAAAAGGGTAGGAAATTACATAGGAAAAATGTGATCTGTGGGAACAGTACATGGGGAGGAATGAGGTTTAAAACAAGACTTGATTTGAATGAGTTATGTAATGTTTGACTGACAATGATTGGGTACATTATAAGTGATGTATAATGTTTGCTACAAAAATTATGTCAGTGTAAAATGCTTGCATCTGTAAGATTATGTTTGTATGGCTTGTTTAGGGTTGTATAAATGTATGATTGCCTAGATCATAATTGATAATTTAATAAAGATGTTTCTTGTTTAAAAAAATATGAAAGTATCTTGTTTTCTTTCACAAATTTTAGCAGAACAGCCAGTGTGAAATCTCTGCAATTATGAATGCAAGCCACCAGAACTACTACATGTAGCTACCCATGTGTGGTAGAGAAGTTAATTATTATCCTTCTAATAATTTCCTGAACAAAGTACCCTGATGAGGATTGCAGCGGTATCAGCATACACTAGGCTTTTCCTTATCCTTGGCCACAGTTTCTAGTTTACCTGCTGGGGTCCCAAATAAGTTGCAACATATAATCTCCCGTCATGTCCAAAGCCTGTCAGGTGCCTTACAGTAGACTTTGCTTTGTACTTCTCTTGGGGAGCTGCCCAGAGTTCACCCACAAAGGATTCCCAAACCACCATCTTAACTGACTTCTGTCAATATGGAAAAGCAATGGTTATACTTTAACTTCTTCTGGATTACCACACTTGAGATTGTGAAACACAGTCAGCCCATTAGTCTTTGAATCCATGTCATTTCTAGTGTTTGTATCCACAGTTTCATCCTTCTGTTCACTAGACAAAGCTCCTTACTGTAGATCTGAATGTGGAATAGATTGACATGTCAACTGAAAGTTTCATCCACTTATTGCTTAATCACTATTTTCTGGTCAAGGCTGTTGTTAATGCATTAAGTCTGCTGGTCTCTCTCCTGATCCCCTGTATCCTCAATCATGAACAAGCCCCCAAAATACTTAAACTTCTCCACCTGATATAACTACCCCCCACACATGATATAGCTGCCACGCCCCACATAAATATGGAGAGAACATTCCACTCTCTCCTCTGACAGAGCAATGACTTCTGATTTGTAGGTGCTGATTTTCATCCCACTAACTTAAACATAAATCACTCAAAGTTTTGCTGGAGGTCAGAATCACTTGCAACTAAGAGGCCAACTTCTGCACACAATAAAGATGCAACCCTTTTATCCACAAACTGGATGCTGTCCAGACTATGGCTGCAGTTTGATAAACTGTAGCTAAAAATTGGGAACAGAAAGACATGAAGACACAGTGTTGGTGAAGTATTCCACCAGCACTGAAGACATTCAGTTTAATGTCAAGAATGTGGCTGCAACCTCTCACTCTTTTAAATAAAGGGATCACGTAACACACACATCATCAGGCCTGGAACATACAATGTTTCAGGGAATTCCCCAAAGGCATTTTAGGCGTACATGGTCATATACCTTCTACATGTTGGTAAAAGATCTATAAACAGTACTGGCAGACTTCCTTGATCTATCCAGTATTTGTGCAATGACAGGGATAATGCATTGCTCCTTGACTGTTGGACAAAGTTTAGGATTCAGCATCCTGAAATGTGCTTTCCTAAGATGGTTGAGGAGTGTGATTCCTTTATAACTGTAGCATGCCCTGTCGTCATCCTCTTTGAGAGTATGGATATACAGTATTGCTTCAGGCTTCCATCCAGCCTAAGAAAGGCATGTTAACCACAGCATTTCAACAATGTCCATTACCTTCATTATTTGTAGGCAGATCTCTTCCACTCCTGCAGTCTTGATAAAGCAGAAATGTTGAACTGCCCACAGTATCCTCATCTGCTGAAGTTGAATCCACTCCACCATCTGCTTCTGACACTGTACTTTCAGAGTAGGGCATATCCAGTAGATTCAGGAGTTCCTCAAAGATTTTCTTCTATGTCTTGGTAATGTTTAAACATGGCATTTCTCCATCCTTGCTAGTAACATTTTTGGCATTATCCTACCAGCTGCTTCTGAGTTGCCAGACAGTTTGGTAGAAGGTTTATGTGGCTATCCCAAAAATCATCCTCTGTTACCTTGTCAAATGCCTCTGACACAAGAGTGAGGTTCATTTGACTACAGTATATGGTCAGTGATATCTAGACATGAGATTTACATAGGTGCTGGTAAATGTCACAAGTACAAGTGAAATGGTTGCAACTTAAGTTAGTGATTGGTGTTAACCCATGATTTGAGAGATGATGTTTGGATTATATGATGAAGTCTAGAGAATACTGACTTGTGTATCTATAAAAAGTACTTTTGAGGGTTTTTTTTATGGGTGGGTGAAAGGGATGGGTATTGCAAAACTATTGAGGTGGTTTCTTGATGCAGACATGGCCTAGGATGTGCTTAGTAAGATGAGCTCATTTTGAGTCTGCATGAGACGGTGGAAAACAATGACACAGAGGAGGTTAGAGGCAGCTTAGTTAGTCACGAGCCTATATGGCAAGTGTCTGTAAGATGCTAGTTGTTACAACACCCTGCTACATGGCAGAATGGGGTTTAACCATGAGAATGCTTTGTCTGAAAACAACTGGAGAGATGGAGAGAGTTCCACCTCAGTGCTTACCAAGTCTTTAGGAGAAGATTTGTTTTTCTGTTAGAAGACACTAAGCTAAAACCCATTTTCTACTTAACAGGCATACAAGTATGGGTGAGAACCACACAGTTGAAGGGGGAGAGGAAGAGATTACAAAAAGTAATTTAATCAAATCCTTATCAATGAGAAGCAGCATAACACAAGGCATTTCTATTACAAATGAGGCCCAGCAATTCCAAGGTACTGTACAAGCAGTGTCAGTGCCTGTCGCACACTCACATCTGTTGGAAAATCAGAAGGCTGTGAATTTTATTCCCACTGTAGGTGGCTGGATTAATTTTCAAATTGTTGACACTGCAGTGTATCATAACAGGATATTGCACTCCTGAGTGATGTCATCCTTCAGATGAAATATTAAATTGG
>NC_056735.1:297749187-297856687 GCF_019279795.1 Protopterus annectens
TTCACTCTTGCTACTGACAGAAGAAAACAAATATTTGGTTAGTGTGGGCAAGTGAATGTACTTTTTGATTAGGTCACCTAATCACCCATGTACCAGTCCCATTTTTTTTTTTTTTGTGAGACAGGATCCCGAAAATCTGATAGATCTTCATAGGATCATAGGAGATTACTAGGCTATTGGCCCAGAGGTCTTTTTAAGCCTAGCTGTTTCATCCCAATGTAATAGCATAGAAATGGTAGTCAGTACCTAAGGTTGCATTTAGTGATGACTGCCCATGTCCAGTAGGGTTGTGGGGTCTACCCCAGTAAGAAATGATGGTGCCCCATCCACATGTCTAGCTTCCTCTTGAACAGTGACATACAGGTGTTCTGTTTCATATGAATTGGTATAAAACAAACCACAGGAACAGGATACAGGATTAGCAAATTTTATTCCGGTACCTCGGCTCAACAGCCTTCAAAGGAATAAAGATAAAAGCACCAGGTGCATTTTATATACTAGTGCAACCCAACAATCAATCAATAATTCAATTAAAAAACCATGAATCAACTCCAAAGAGTTAAAGGTACAAAATCAGGTACAATGCATCTCTATTAGAAGTATGGAATACAGACTATTTATTTCAAACAATACTAATAACAATAATGAATATTATTGTTATTAAATATTTTTTGTTACTAAATATTTAAATTTATTTCCAAATTCAGACCTTTAGGTTTGAGAGTGCCAAACTTTAAAATAAATCTACTTTCTAGATTTAATAAACTCTGCTGAAAATTCCCACCATGATATAAATTAGGTTTGGCTAAAGCACAGAAGAACAACGAATCCATCAACCCATTATGTGTTGCATGGAAATGTTCAAAAATGGGGCTGTCGATCCTGGCATTACGAACATCACCAATATGTTCTAAAATACGTATTTTCAATTGACGTTTAGTCTGGCCTATATAGTATTTTGGTGAAGCGCATCCACAACCAATAATATACACTACACCACAAGATCTACAATTGAAATTATTTTCAGCAATATATTTTACCCCATTAATAGTGCAACCAGATAAATTCCTCACTCTAACACAAACTTTGCATTTGCCACATTTTGACATGCCAAAATGAGAACTAGAATCCAAAATAGAACCATCAATCGACAAATATTTGGGTTTCAAAATTTCTTTAAGGTTGACATACCTACCATACGAAAAAGAAACATATTCAGGAAAAAGGTGACCTATCTCTTCATTTTTATAAACGATAGGCCATAAGAAATCAACAATATTTCTTAAAATGCCAGAAAAAAGAGAATATTTCGTGACAAAGAATAAACTATCATGATTAGTACTTGTCTTATTGTGTCCTAAATATTTACCAAATATCTTTGTAACTTGATTCTTTTTAAAATTAGAATCTAATCTAGCACGACTCTTCATGATCAAACTTTCAGAATAACCCCTGTTAGTCAATCTCTTACGAACATTTTCAAATTCCAATTCCAAAAGATTCTCCTCAGAAGTGATTTCCTGTATACGTTTAAATTCACCGTAAGGGAGGGCCTCAATCAAATGTAAGGGATGTGCACTAGTTGCATGTAAAAAATTATTGGAAGCTACCTCCTTACTAAAAGGTCTAAATTGAACTAGTCCTTGTTTATCTACATATAACAAAATATCCAAAAATTGGATTTCTTGTTGATTCAGAATATATGTGAATTCTAATCCAAATTTATTATGATGAAGACCAACCATAAATTTATCAAATTCTGAAATATCTCCCTTACAGATAAAAATTAAATCGTCAATGTATCTATAATAGGAAATAACACTTTTCTGAAAAAATTCTAACATATATAGAAAATTAGTTTCAAAATATGACATGAACAAAATAGCATAAGTGGGGGCAAAACTAGCCCCCATCGCAGTCCCATCTATCTGAAGAAATACCTTGTTGTCAAATACAAAATAGTTGTGAGTGAGTGCAAACTCTAGAAGAGAAACAAGGCTGTTGAGCCGAGGTACCGGAATAAAATTTGCTAATCCTGTATCCTGTTCCTGTGGTTTGTTTTATTTCTTTACTGTCTGTTGTTCGTTGCTGTTCATATGAATTGGTAGCCTGTTCCAAAGATATGGCAGTGACTGGGAGATAAATCTGTCCCTCCAGCATGTCCTGTTTAAGTTGCAACCCATATTTTGGTCCCTGGAATGGGTAGCCCTATTCCCATTTGATTTACGGGTATGCAGCAAGTTCATTAAGGTTGGTTCTTGGATTGCTCTGTAGGCCATGCATAAGTCTCCCCTAAGACATCTATATGATACAGAGTACAGTGATAGGGACTTGAGTCAGTCTGTGTAAGGCATATGCTGGAGTCCCTTGATCTTTTTTGTTAAAAGCCTCAGAGGTCTTCATTATTCTTGAGTCAAAAAAAGGCTTGAGATTGTTTCCTCAGTGGGCTTTTATTGGCTTTCATGCATTCTACTGCAATTTCGATTATGTTGTTTGCATAATCCCCAATTCAACAATCTTGCCACATTATTATACCTTTCCGTATACAGTCCTTGCTGCTATTAGTGTATCACATGCAGCAACAATGTGCGTAACTCTAATTCTGTTTTATAAAACTTGCATTTATCTGTTTCTCTGACATGTTAAGTAGACTTTATAAACCAACATGTACTTAGTCCACTATCCTGGGGCGCCAATATTAACATTTGCTCTTTTGGTTTAAATTCACCTCTCCTTAATCATTCCTGCATTAGCTTCTGATTGACAATAGGTTGTTCCAGGTGTTTTGTTGTACTTGCAGCTATATTTATGCATTTTCCACATTTCTTGCCTTCTCGAGTGATCTTTCACCTTATATTCTGTTTTATTTTTTGGCATATTCATTTGCTGCCTGATTTTTATCTTCTTTTAGTTTGATTTCCATTCCCTCATGACACCAGCATGCTTCTGCTAAACTAAGCAGAGAAGTCATCTTAGACTTGTACTCTTTGTTTTAAAACTTTTTCTGTGTTTGGATCTTGTGAGGTCAGTGTCGCATGAATGCTGATGTATACATGTAATCAGTTTCAAGGAGAACCATACCTCCATCAGAATGGGGAATATTTAATCTTTGTATACACTGAATTTTATAAATCATTTGGTAATCATGAAGCATTATTCTTGTTTTCCAACTGATACCTTTTGAGGCCAGTCAATCACGGCAAAACGTATAAGTTAGAACAGGAAAAGCAAATTTGTTTTTAGCTTAGACTTTGATCCTAGAAGTCATACCTCTACATTTATAGTAATCCCAACCACACCCACACCTCAACCTTACATCACCTCCACCAATCACAGCTCCTCAAGTCACATCACATTATACCCACTTGTTCCACCACACAATACTCCCAAACACTCACATTCCATCTAGGCAATATTATATCACCCCACACTACTTACCCATCCAGATATAGTACAACCCTATAATTCCTATCCACACCTCCACCTAGAACCAACTTAAACTTTATAACCATGACTATCATACAACTGAGTCTCTTCTGTCTTCTCATAATTTTTTATAACTCCACAAGTTATCACTCTAGCAAAATCCCTAAACTTAGTAGCACAACACTATATTATGCACTCTCATATACAAAGACCACACATTATAATAATATCTGCCCACAATTGTTCAAGAACCCCATAACTGACCAATTCAAAACTAAACGCATATGCTCTCATTCCTTCTCCAAAAAAAACCCAATACTTTTTCACACTCATCAACAAACGTAAACATCTGTATCACCATTTCAACACCAGGCTCACCATAATGGGGAACTTCCTCCCTAACCCAGGCCCAAATTCATCCTGTCCAACATAAACTGGTCCAACCCAGTTATCAGAACATAATACCCCCACTATCTTCATCCCTGGGCAAATCAACAACAGCAGCAAAACCAACCATCTCTTAATGCTAAATATTAATATTAGAAGTATCAAAAATAAAATTCCTGAACTCCAGGCCACAATAGCACAGTACTCCTCAGACATAGTTGCTTTAACAGAAACCTGGCTAAATAAAAATATAACTAACTCAGATGTTTTCCCTAATGGCTACAATATCATTAAACAAGACAGACCACTTTGTAAAGGGGGTGGAACTGCCGTACTGTACAAGTCCAACTTAACTTTATGTCAAATACCAAACTCCTACCCCTCCCCCAATAATTGGGACCTGTTTATCTCACAACTTCAACTTCACCCTAAAAAGATCATCACCATGATTGTGATCTGTATTCCACCTGATAATACACCTGCTAGCCCTGAAGACTTTGTATCCTGGTGTTCTACCTACTCACAAGAAACCCTTATTCTGGGGGATTTCAACCTAGATTGGTTCAACTGTGTATCAGAACCACCAAGTAATCTAATAAATCTCCATGGCTACCAGCAGCTAGTCCAAATTCAAACTAGATGTGATAACAAATGTAAAAGGGAATCCATCCTTGAGTGGACATTACAAACTAAATACCAAAACAACCCCCAAAATTTTGGAAAAATGTAAACCAGCTACTGAAACCCACCCAAAAAGCTACCCCCAAAGCAACCACCCCTGACACGAAACTCCCCATCGAAACACAATTCAAATCCCACTTTGTGAACTTTAGTATCACAGAACAGTTCCAACCTCACTATCCCCCCAACACAAATAATACTAATACAAGCTTTACCCACAAAACAGTTTCCACCACCTCAATCAAAAGCATGCTCTCCAAACTAAAAACTTGAACAGCAGCTGACATACTCCCCAGCTATTTCTTGAAACTCACAGCAGATGCTATTGCCATCCCAATCTCCACTCTCATAAACAGATCAATTGTTGAAAACTATGTGCCCAAACTTTAAAAAATATCCTATGTTACACCCACACATAAAGTTGGGACTTCCACTGAACTTAATAACTATAGACTCATTGCTATACTCTCCTCCCGGCCAAAATCCTACAAAAATGCATCCATACCCAGGTGCTAAAATATCTCCTAGAAAACAATATCCTCTCACCAACTCAACATGGTTTCAGACCTGCCCATAATACCACTACACCTCTCATCTGCCTCAAAGACACAATAAACTATCTCAAAATCCGAAGACCTACAGGTGTCAACTCTTTGGATATGTCCAAAACATTTGACACAGTCTCACAACAAATCCTGCTAAACAAACTAAACCAATATCACCTATCAAATTCCACTCTTACCTGGTTCCAAAGCCACTTAACTGACAGGTGCCAGGCTGGGAAATGGGAAAATTCCCTCTCCCCTCAACTGCTTATAACTATGAGTCCCATAGGGTTTTATCATAGGACCACTACTATTCACAGTCTTCACAAATGACCTCCATACCTCCACACAGCATGCATCTATCATTCAGTATGCAGATGATACTAACTTAATTTGTGCTGCGCAAAATATTCCAACCCTCCTGCAAACAACTCAACTAGTGTTCTCTGATGTTGAAAATACCATACCAAAGCCCAACTTATCCTCAATCCAGAGAAAACTCAGCTTATGATTATAACCAGTTCTAATAAAAACAATGATAACAGTCAATTCACTATCTACTCCACAAATGCTACTCCAATCACTCCAGTGGCACAGGCTAAGCTATTAGGAATAATCATAGACCCCACCTAAAATTTAATAGTCATCTAAACTAAACTATTAAAAAAGCACATCCCAACCTGGGATCACTCTACTGAATCAAACCATTTCTTACCAACACAAGATCAGCCATTGCTCACTCCCAGCTTTTATCCACCCTACTCTGTGCATCTCCCATTCTGACTAATCTCAACAAAACTGAACTAAGCAAAATGGAAGCCTGCTATAACAGAATTGCCCACTTTGCTGCAAATTGCTCATATAGAACTCATCACTGCACTGCTTTGAGACAGCTCCACTGGCTTCAACTACCCAACCTCCTAACCTACAATCAGCTCTGCCTCTGTCACTCTACCTATTACCTCCCTACTAAGTGCCCTGCCCTTAAAAAACCTAGTACAACATCACTCAGCCAAAAGGCCTCTTAGATCATCAAGCAAACTACTACTAGAAGTCACCAACAGCTATGATAGCTTTGGAGACACACTATATAGTAGTTCATTGGTTAAAAAATGGAACTCTCTCCCCATGAGCATACAAAGCATATCATCCAAAGACTCCTTTAAAAGCCTCATTAGGCAACATCTCAAGCAAAGTTGGCAGTGCCCTGACTGCTCCCCAGGCTAGTGAAAGCGGATAAGGTACACATATTAAGCCTAAAGTACTTCATAATAGTTTTCACTCTTACTCACAAACACTGGCTAATGTATAATGTATGTACTGTACCTATGTACTATGTATGTATTCTACCTATGGTCCACAGTTCAGCTGTACACCACAAATTACCTTTATTTTTAAATTAATGTTTTCTTGTTTCTTCTCTCCACTTAACTGTTGATGTGCTGCATACCACTTAAAAACATTTCTATTGTAATTTGTGTGTATACTGATTATGTCTAAATATCTAAATGCATCTGTAATTATTTTTCTGTGTGGAGCTTTTCTCTCTGGGCCTCAGCTGAAAAAGGGCCTTTTCGGCTTAGTCAGACACCCCCCGGTTAACAAACGTGAAATAAAATAAATATTCCTAAGTGTTATTTGCATTCAGTCATGTTTATTATTAACCCTTCATCGATTGACAATTGTTTATACACCCCCTCTTGTTCAAGTCTTCCTGTATCAAAATGATATTTTTTTTGGTGCTGCAGCTTTCCTGCTTTAAAGGCTGCTTTTGCACATTTATCAAGACCAAATGACATTCTTATATCATCTGAGAAAGATTTAACTACTTGCATTTCTGCTATCAGCACCTCATCTGATAAACTATACAGTTTTAATTCATCCACAAAAAGAAGACAAGTCTTTATACATTCTTGTTTTCCTGGAGCCAAATTGTAGCCAAGACCACCTCTATAAAGTACACAGCTTAATGGGTTAAGTCAAGACAAAATAGTAGAGGTGACAACAATTCCCCCTGGAATATCCCCCTTTGAATTTTTATCTTGGAGGTGATAACATGTCTTTTATCATGGCTTAGTTGCAAAGTAGTTTGCCACTTTTCATGCTCACCATAATGTAATCGAACAATGTAGGGTGTATCTTGTACATTTGTAAGCACTCCTTTATCCATGAATGTTGGATGCTTTCAAATTCTCCATTATGACTTTATTTAAAGATCCTTTGTTCCATATGACATTTTTGTAACCCATTTGCTGTATTGCCATGATTGAGTTTTCTTCTAAATGACTATAAACTATGTGAGCATCAATTCCATTGTATAGTCGTAAAGCAAGTTATTGGTCTGTAGTTTTTAGGATGTCTTGCAGATTCACTGTTAAGGAGGAATATCATTTTTCCTTTTGTTAACCAGGTTGGCAAATGATTGGGGTGTGCATTTAAAAATCATCTAATTCAAGTAAATGTTCTTATTTTACACAACTTTCATTCAGTGCTGCATTACATACCAAAGTTATCTTGTGTTAAATATTTTATTTAGAAAAAAATTGATTACAAATAATTTTTTATTTCATTTATAATACAAAAATGTTCATAATTGGAGCTAATTACATAAAATGTTAGAATAGAATAAGGATTTTTTTTAGTTTAATTGGATAACAGCACACTTTTATGGACGTCATAGTGTTTTGGTCAAGTATGAAGGAGATAGTTATTGATTCAGATCATAAGACAATTTAGATCAGGAAAATAGTTTCTAACTCTGAACATCACACACATTATATATCTTTAAAGAATATAGGCATTTTGAATTAAAAATTACTTAAGTAATTAATGCAATATTCAGATACAAATCAGTGGTAAAAAGTAATTATTGAAACATGGAACAATATAAATAAATTAAAAAAAAACAAAAATGAGCAAATGGTGGCTGCAGGAAAAATATGATCATGACTTGGCCATTGCATATGGCAAAAAAATATTAAAAGGCATCCAAATGCATGCAGACATGTTGGAGGATCCAATCCTAATATTTTTATTAATAATCAGGGAAGTCTTTAAACAGTCCCATGGAGTTTGATGTGCATTTTGAATGACCATTTATAATAATTTTACATCCAGTGAATTTTGTTAATACATAAAGAAACTTGAGCGCACAGCAGTCAGACATTTGTCGAACGGTTTTAGAGATCAGGAAGATGACAGGACCTGAAAATATATCGAGTCATAATTTAAGGGAACTGTAGAGTTATTAGCTATTCCAGGTTATACTGTGTCTTTGAAATCATTAAAAAATGCTGCATTTTCAGGTGACTGGGAAAGAGTTGCAGTAAATGCTGTTTATAAAAATAAAGGAGATTATAGTCTACTATGAAATGCAGGCACACTTATGTTAGAAGATAATAAATAATGGCTTAGGAACACTGAGTGCACCTGAAATTGCTAGGATAAATGAACTTGAATTTAGCCAAAGCAGATCAGATAGCATTTGAAACATGAACAAATACAAACTGGAGCTGCTGTAATTTAATGTCTTCTGGTACCTCAGCTATACAAGTCTTCACAGGAATGAATTCACAACATACAGCAGTACTTTTTTATAAGAACATCAATTACACAATTAATCAATTAACTATTTTTAAGAAAATATTTAAAGAACCATGATGCATTACATTTCTATACATTCAACTTTATAAGTTCAAATTAATTTCTAAATTCATGCCCCTAGGAGCAAGTGTACCAACATTCAGTATAAATCTACTTTCCAAATGTAATAACTTTTGAACATAATTACCACCAATTCCACAATCAGGTTTAGCCAATACACAGAAAAAAAGAGATTCAGTGACTCCCCCATGAACTTTATGAAAATGTTCAGAAATAGGGTTATCCAGTCTACAGTTCCTAACATCCCCCAAGTGTTCAAGAATACGTGTTTTCACTTTATGTCTAGTTTGACCAATATACCATCTTGGGGGTGTACAGCCACAACCCACAATGTATACTACCCCACAAGATAGACAAATCTATCTGTAGCCACATATTTCACACCATTTACCACACTCCCTGACATATTCTTCACTTTCAAACATACTTTACACTTACCACACTTAAACATACCCACATTTTATACCCTTAGAACCAATGTTGTATCTCAGACTAAGTAATTCTTTCAAATTTGAGAACCTCCCATATGAAAAGGTCACTTTCTTAGAAAACAAATGGCCTACTTCATCATTAAAACAGACAATAGGCCATAAATTATCCACCACCCTTTTCAAAACTTCAGAGAAAGGTGAAAATTTTGTTATAAACAAGATTTTTTAGTCATCATCATCACCATGATGGCTCATCACAGATCTACAAGATCTTTGAGCATACCTAACATCACCTTGACCAGTATTCTTATTTAACTTACTTTTACCTCTATCGATAGAAGTCTGAGTACCAACGAGCAATGAGTCTTGCCTTGACATCACAGAATTCTTGTTCCAAAAATATTTCTCACAGGTATGCTCAAAAATATGCTTTAACTCTCCAAATGGAAGTGCCTCAAGGAGATGAGGTGGGTGTGCACTACTGCATACAAAAAATTATTAGTGGCCGTCTTTTTCCTAAAGGGTCTATACTGAACTTTATTATAAATATCTACGTACAGTTCTATATCCAAAAATTGTATAACACTCATGTTGATATCAAATGTAAATTCCAAACCAAACCTATTTTGGTTTAGTAAATGAATAAATCTACCAAATTCAAGAGTGTTACCTATACATACAAAAATCAAATCTATATATCTACGATATAGGATGACTGATTTATGAAAAAATTCTAGTGTGTACATAAACATAGTTTCAAAGTAAGACATAAACAGAATGGCATAAGTGGGGGCGAAATTCGCCCCCATTGCTGTACCTTCTTTCTCTAGGAAAACTTTGTCACATAGGAAGTAATTCTGGGTAAGAGCAAATTCAAGCAGCAATATCAGGAAGGACGAACTTGGTACTTCCCCTAAAATATACCAACTGCTTCTAAGCCCCAAGAAGTTTTAATGCTCGTATACAGAGCCTTAATGTCAACTGTAGCCCAGTAAAAATATTCACCCCATTTCAAATTTTTCACTAATTTACAAAGATCATTTGTGTTGTAAATATGTGAAATAACATTTCCCAACTGTTTATTCAAAAGACAACCCAACAAAATCCTAACATGTTCCAAAAAACAGCCACAACTCGAAGCAATTGGTCGGCCAGAAAGATCTAAGATGTTTTTATGAATTTTAGGAAGTGCATAGAAAAATGGGTCTCTAGGGGAAGTTATATACAAATTCTTCACATCTTTCCGAGTTAAAAAACCCAGTCTCTCACCCCTTTCTAATAATTCTAGAAGGGCTTCATTAAAGTCAGAGACTGGATTATAAGATAACTCAGTATACGTACGTTCATCGGATAAAAGATCAAAAAACATTTTGTAATAATGTGACTTCCACATGATCACTCAATTTCCCCCTTTATCAGCCTGGGAGAACACATAACTATCAGTTACACTTCTCATTTCAGCATTTGAAACATGACCATTTATTATATTTTTGTTAACCATTAAAAGCATACGTAGGTTGGTGTTGTCTCTATATTCTTTTCAAGTACTTTTGACAGAACAAGTCCTCTGACATTACTTTGTGAAACTAGAAAAATTAGAATGAGCCTCTAAATAGCTAGTTTAGGTTTAAGGAGAGGTTGATGCACTGTGTTTAAAAACCATGCAAGCAAATAAGGGAACGTGAGTAGATTGAGAACAATCCCAGAGAGGTTAAAAACAGTGAGTAAAATACATTGAAACTATGAAACTACTTAAAAAATAAAGGAATTTTCATCTTTTCTCCAATGTGGTATGACTTTGTAGCTTGCTTGTATAAGCTGGGAGGTATGAGGAGCTTTCCATTCCACACTGAGGGTGCAGGTGTGCTCACCTCCTCACCCCCCCCCTCCCCGTCCAAAAAAAAAGACTTCCTCCAAGCTTCACTGAGAGTAGTTTTGGTAAATTTCATTCATAATTTTTGTCTTCTCTGGAACTGTTTATCTATTGACATGAATCTAACAAATTATCATCACCATAATGAATAACTCAGGATTCAATTCTGAGTACCAGCTTATACTACAAATATATATATATATAATTATATGTATATATAGATTGATATAGACATATATCATCTATATATGTATGTATGTATATATATATAATCTACATATACATACACATATATATAGACAGATATAGATATATTTGGATATGAAACAGTGTTTCACTCTTTTTTGTCATTATCATATATCAAAATACGCAAAATAATAACTATAAAATGTCACAGTACACCTTTTGATTTTCCACCTATAGTACACAATATCAGACTATCTTAGTAGACTTTAAGGTAACCGCCTTCAACAACAAAACATTTTTGCAGATATTTTTTGAGGAAAGGAAGGCTTTTTGAATGCACAAGGTAGATTATAATGATATTAAGGAGGTTGATGAATGTAAGGAGCTTGTTAAATGGCTCATGAAATTTTGATTCCTGCATTGATTATATTAGAATGGAAGGATATGACATTATGGGTAATTTGCTATGTTTTGATAATTCTAATATTCCTATGGATATGGTGGATTTGTTCATTAGCCTGGTTAGAGCTAATCCTGAAACAACAGGTCCTGCAGCATTCATATATGAAAAATAAAGTATTAAAAGGAGGGATCAACTAAACTAATTACCAGAAAATTAGGTAATATGACAAGCTTTACATACCTTGAAAGACTGAAAAAAGTAGGTTTATTTTCCACCATAATTCCACCAGTCTCACATAGACCTACTAAACCAACACCGGCAAATAACACACACAAATACATGAAAGCATACTTGGAGGCTCTAAATAAAAATCTGCAAAATCAACAGAGACCTCAAAAGCAAGACACCCAAGCAACCTTCACACCCCATCACAAACCATGAAACACATACTTCACATAATCAGTGTGCCACGCAATCACAGCCCTTAAGGCAAAATATAAAATACCCAACACACTAGTAAATGGCGACTCTATAGTCAGGCACACTGATGTCCCACTAACTAGGCTGGACAAGGAGAAGGTTACAGTTAGCTGCTTGTTAGGTACCAGGGTCTGCCACATAACACAAGCACTCAGGTCCCTCCAGAACAAGTACAAATATGACTCTGTCATTGTCCATGTTGGTGTGAATGACCTGAGACGTACCTCCCTGGATTACATGAAAAGAGACATGGAAGAGCTCTCTGATCATGTAGCCTAGGCTGGTATGACCCTGAGTAGCATCCTGCCCACACCAAGAATGATGCCACAGTATAAAGAAAAAATTATCAATTTCAACAATTGGCTAAGTTTCTGGTGTCATTCAAAGGGGATCCAGTATCTGTCGGCCTGGGATGACATGCTCGACAAGCCACGTTGCTTCTCAAGAGATGGCTTGCACCTGTCACCCTTAGGCTTTCGAATACTGGCCAAGGCTTTTGCCAGCCCCATAGTGCCCTTTTTAGGCAAGGCTCAAAAGACAAACCCACCACCATAAATAGCACAAGTAACCAAAAACTAGTAGTGCTACTCAAAGCTAGAAGTCTAAACCTCAAAATGCATGCACTCGAGGCACTCCTCAGTATGGAGAACATCAATATCTGTGCAGTACCAGAAACCTGGTTTAAGGCTCCAGAGAGCACCCCAGCACTACCAGGCTATAACTCATACCATACTTTTCGACCACAGAACCCAGACCAAAACACAAAAGGCAGGAGTGTAGCCATACTCATCAAGGATACCCACACCTCCAGGTTAGTGGTGCAGCACGATGCCTCAGAGATCATCCATGTGCAACTAACAATGGGCAAAACTGCAATTCAAATTGTAGATTACTACAGATCACCCACCATGACCCAGGCCCCCCATTCCGCGTTTCTGGAGACACTGGAAAACATGAAGTTCCTACCAAATGCCCTAATATTGGGTGATTTCAATTACCCAAACATTAACTGGGAGAACTACTCAAGTACTAACTCCCTTGCCCAACATTTCCTAGAATTTATAAACTCAAATGCCCTGGATCAACTGGTCAACACCCCCACCAGAGGTGACAACATATTGGACATGGTCATCACCAACATGGGTGACCGGTGTTCCACACCAGAGGTCAACCCCTTGCTGGTTAGATCAGACCATAGACTAATCACTCTGGATATCCACATTCCACCCCCACCCCCAATCAAGGAAACCACCATGAAAAACTTTTCAAAAGCAAACTTCACGTTATTTAAGACTGAAGTGGAAAGGTTACAGCCCCCATGCTAAAGGACAATGCTGTTCAAACTGCTGAATCCCTTACAGAGGCACTCTGTGAGCACCTGCAAGAATGCATATATTGCAAACATTCTGGCAGACAGATTTAGTGCAAACATCAGCCACCTCTCACCCCCTAAAGGGCCCATAATCATACCAGAAGAATGTAGAACTCCGACAATCACTGACACACAGGTTAAAATAGCCATATCCAAAGCCAAAAACACAGCTTCAATGGGACCGGACGGTGTCCCAGGCTGTATCTTACACGAGCTCCAAATTGAACTAACCCCTCACCTAAAAACACTGTTCAAACTCAGCCTCTCTACAGGCTACATAGAGTGGTGCACAGCAACCATTATCCCGCTCCACAAAGGTGGAGCCACAATGGACCCCGTGAGCTATCGCCCTATAAGCTTGACTAGCCTGGTCTGCAAGGCTATGGAGTGCAACATTATGGAAAACATTAACAGAGACATTGGGAACCTCCAAACATTGGACCCTACCCAGTTTGGCTTTGTTAAGGGCAGATCATGCCTCCTAAACCTGGTGGACTTCTTTGAGACAGTTACTAAGGCTTTAGACGAAGGAATGGAGGTCCACACAGCCTACCTAGACCTTGCAAAGGCTTTCTACACCATTTCCCATTCTGGTATTATAGACAAGCTCACCAGCCTGAACATAAATCCCTATGTCACAAGATGGCTTGCCAATTGGCTCATGGATAGAACCCACATGGTGAGAGTTGCAGGCTTTAGGTATGACTCTAAACCGGTTACAAGTGGTGCCCCCAGCGCTCAGTCTCGGGACCCCTCCTGTTCGTATATATACTTCTCAGAGGTACAGGCAATCACAGGAGGACTTTGGCTGACCACATTTGTAGATGACTGCAAATTGGGGGCCATAATTGACTCTCCAGTTGATACAGGCATCCTCCAGAAGGGTCTCACTAAGACGGATACCTGGTGTCAAAATCATGGCCTCAAGTTAAATGCCAAAAAGTGCATAGTCATCCCCTTTGGAAAAAACAAAGTACCCATGAACTGCCACATATGTGGTAGTCCCCTAAATGCAGAAAATGTAATAAGGGATCTGGGGACCCAAGTAGATAGTAATCTCTCCTTTGATAATCATTTTGCCAAGGTGGTTAGAAAATTCTTCTATGTGGCCCATCTAATCACAAAAGGGTTTGCATCTAGAACAAAAGAGGTTATCATGCCTCTCTACTCTTCACTCATCAGACCCATCATAGAGTACAATGCCCCATTTGGGATGTACCTTACAAGACACCTGCAATGGCTGGATGGACCACAGAAGTACCTCACCAAGAGGATCACTGGCCTCAAACAGATGCCCTATGCAGCCTGACTGAAGAAACTCCAGCTGTACTCGGTTGCATACTGCTTACTCAGAGGTGATCTCTGTCTGACATACAAGGCCATGTCCAACCCAGAATTGATGGACATGCTCCACCTAAAAAAAAACAAATCCCCGAAAGCCACCTGCTCTAGGGAACTTAACCTCACCACAACTGTAAATAGGATGTTTCCTGAGGGATAGATTTGTGTCCCAGAGACTCCCCATGCTTTGGAACAGGATGCCAATCTACATTAGGCAGAGCCCGTCAATATCTTCAAGAGAAACCTTGACGAGTGGATAGGAAACAGAAAATTCACCCCGGGGATCACTTGCAGTGGCTCTGCTGGACAGAGGCACAGGAAATTAATGGCTCTGCTGGACAGAGGCACAGGGAACTAATCTAAGGGGGCAGCGAAAGCCAACACATTCTGGCTAGGCTTATAGATGCCCTCAGGCAGATAGCCTAGTACTTACCTATGAACCTAATATTTTAGGACTACTTATAAAATGTTGTTAAATGATTCTTTTATATACAGAATTGTGAGAAGTATGTGAGAATTAAAATCGTATTAAATACGAATCATAGATGGGTTGTTTCAAAGTAAACATTAATTTCATGATTCAAAGTTTATTTTAGTCAAAATGAGCCAAATCAGAAGTCATTATTAATGAGAAAACTCTTGAAATAGAAGGAAGTGTATTAAAATGTCAAAGGAAAGCACCTTGTTTCCTTGATGGTAGAACAAATTTCACTTTCTGTAGTAAATGCCAAAAGATTGAGAGGAATCCAAGTTCTAGATGAAGAACTGAAGTCTGGCAAAAATATTTTGCAGTAAATGTCCCACATTGCGTTTACTTTCCAGCATATATACCCTTTACATGTCTATCTTTGCTTCTTGTTTTTTTTTTTTTTTTTTTTTTTTAAGAAAAAAAAACTAATCTCTTACTCTTGTATATTTGTGATGAGCTAGCAGTCTATTCTACTTCAGCCAAATAAGGCAGGAAAATAAACCCAAGACTGCAAACAAGATCAATATTTTTATGCCCAGCTATTAGATGCCCAAACAGAGATAAGAATTTAATATCTAAAAAGTAATGGAATATAGACCGGGCATCCAAACAACAACAGTGAGATACCACTACTCCATGTGGAAATATGAATTGTACTACTATTAATATAAATAACAACAAACTTAAGATAACTTCTAGTTTCACTAGTAGCTTCTAACATTTTCCAACAACAGTATAATAATTACAAAGCGTATCTCAAATAGACTATTAGAGCTATTTGTCGAATCATTCTGCTTTAAATAATTCACGGTAAGAAAAATAGTAATCATGATAATAGTAAATCAATAGCGTGCAACACATATCATCACATTTAAATGTTTCCTTTCTTTAAACAAACTTTAAAATAACAGTCATGGTAATAAATGTTTTTTATTGCAATTATCTTTTTATAAAAATGTCTTAAATTCAAGCATTTCATTTATAACTTGCACACTGATATCCTTAACATGCAATTTCAGGAATTCTACATTTTACTGTGCAAGCTTTATTAAGCCTCCTCCTACAAATACTAAGAAATAGCCCCCCCACCGCATCACAAAAGAGTGCAGCCTCCCATGACAGATGTAAATAATTAAATTATTTGTAGTCTTCCTTGTTGTAAAACATGCTCCAGTATTCTGGTACCAAGCAACCAAAAATTATAACCAATGTAAAATACATTAAGATAAATAATGTCTACTTTTGTTGTAGTTAAAATGAAAATGTCCTTGCAGTATTCATGGTTTATACTAAATGTTTTGCATTTTGCCATTTATTATGTTGAAGAAAAAAATTCAAAATCTCTTCTAGATTTCCTTCAAACTTTGACTGAAATCCTGGAAAAGTTCTTAACTTTTCTGAAAGAAATCATTAGGTGTCTTACATAAAATGTATGTATGCAAACATGTTTTATAAGAGTTTTCCTGATAGGACTATGCTTCGTTGTATAGTTTGAGAGAAATCTGATTTTGCACTGCAAAAGTTTGTTTGTGCTTGGTTGACACCTCTTTAGTCATCCATTTATGATTGACTAAGCAGCTGGTTTCAACAGGTGTCTGAGACTGCACAATTCCCAGGCTTTGGAGATTCTGCCCTTATCTTATATTTGTGCAATTCTCACAGTTAGTACATATAATTAGGAGGAGGTCTGGGGGTGCAGGGGGGGGAATCTTACCCTCTGCAATAAGCAATGTTTTATTTGTTTTTTGTGTGTAAATTTTGCTGCACTAAGACTGTTTCTTGACACATGTAGTGGAGTGTTGATGTTGGCATATTTGCTTAGATGTTTTGAATGTCAGTGTTGGGTGTATTTGATCTTTACTACTGCACATATATATAATTATATATATATATATATATATATATATATATATATATGTGTGTGTGTGTGTGTGTGTGTGTGTGTGTAAAAATATGCAAGTGTGTGTGTGTGTGTGTGTGTGTTTATATAAATATATACGCACACACAGGCATGTCGTGCCTACTCATCCTGGTGGATTTCTTTGAGAAGGTCAGCAGAACAATAGATGAGAGCAAAACAGTTCCCAGCACCTAGCTTTACCTGGCCAAGCATGTGACACAATACCCCATCCCACCAATGCATTGTTGATAAACTCATGACGTTAGGTATAAACCCTTATGTCTCCAAGTGGATAGCAAGTTGTCTCACAGACAGGACTCAGGAAGTTTGAATTGGGCAATCCACGTCTACAACGTGGCCAGTCACAAGGGGAATCCCTCAAGAATCGGTCGTGGCATTGGTCCTTTTTGGCATTTACTTCTCTGAATTCAAGGGCAATGTCAATGACCTCTGGGTGACCAAATGTGCAGAAGATTGCAAATTAGGAGCAGTCATAGAACCCCCAGTAATCCAAGAAGGGATTACACATACAAACAACTAGTGTCAGAGCTGTGGAATAAAACTAAATGCCAAGAAATTCATAATAGTATCTTTCAGGAAATAATCCATCCCTGGTAAATATCATGTTAACAACACACCTTTAAGAGTCAATCCAATAGTCAAGGATATGGGGATACACATAGATGGTAATCTGGCATTTGACCATCACATGTCTTTTGTGCAACTTGTAAACAAAGGTATGACATCTGGGCCCAAAGACATCATTGTCCCACTGTATTCGGCATAGGCCTGTCTTTGAGTACAATGCCTTCTTTGGTATGTACCTCACCAGGCACTCCAACAATTGTAACATTCACAGATTGCTCACCAAAAGAATACTGGGCATAAATAACATGTGCTATGCAGACTGCCTCAAAGTCTTACCCTGTATTCTGTTGCCTACAGGCTGTTGAAGAGAAATCTATGCCTGGGTTGTAAGGCATTGTCAGCCCCCACAACGATGGACCTCTTGTTTATCCACAAAACAAACAGGACAAGAATTATGCTAAAGAAGACTACCCCTTCTCTGGAACAGGCTAATCATCCATGTGGAGATGAGTTAGTCTCTAACCCAGTTCAAGTGTAACTTGGACAGCTGGATGGGGAACAGGAAATTCATCCCTGGCTTAGCACCTGTGTCTCTAATGGACATTGGTGGCCTGTAAATGGTTAATCTCACAGGCCCCTGCTTACACTTATCAAGAAACATCCATGATTTGGGATGCAACGCTAAGCTTAAAAAGGCCCTAGGGGCCGTTCGCATAGTACACATCTATAAACTTTTATAGAGAGAGAGAGAGCAAGCGAGAGAGGAAGAAATGTATTTTATTAAAGACTACATATAACTTAATAAGCCTTTTCCTTATATTTCTGTTGTTAACCCTTATCATTCATTGGACTGTATCCAAACACCCCTATCCTCTTACCTGTAATATTTTGTTAATCAATTTACCATCCATCCAAATAAGAGTAAGTTATGCTACTATATATGGATTGTAAATTGATTAAGAAAAAGAAGGGAAAAAACATGTTAGGCAGGGGTGAAATGATGGGCAACCATCCAGTTGTCAAGGTTTGCTGCAACGGAACTGAGGGTATCCCTCTCTTTTATACTTAATGGAAATGTATTCAATAGATGGGCTGCCCCCTCCCCAGTGTGTCTTATTTATTTGTTGATGGAATTTTAGGGTTTTAGTTCATGTGTTTGTGAATCCATTCCACTTTTGGTGGTATGGGAGATCAAGGAGGGCTTGGTCTTTAATAGCATGGAATGCTAAACATAAATCACTTTGAAGGAATTTGTAAGAGACAGAGTAAAGTGATAGATCATCAAGTCTGTCTTAATAACTAATGGTTTTGAGTCAGATGATCAGTTTAGTTAGGAACAACTTGGTCTTTCTAGCTGGGCGGTGCATTAGGATAGATGCATACTAAAAGGGAATTGTATTCTGTAATTGGGCTAAACAGATCAGAGTCTAGATTAATGATAACATTGTTTTACCTGAATGATATAACTTTAATTAATTGGGCTTGAAGAGTTTCCTGATGGCTGTTAGTATGTGGCAGTCAAAGGATAAGGAGTTGTCTATGAATGTGTCAGTATATCTGATTACTGTTTCAGTCTGGAGTGGGGATGCAGCCTATAGAGTTAGCTACAGTTGAGATTTGTTTACCAAAAGTGACATTGTTACACTACTTTCATTTAATTTAAGCTCATTTCTAGTGCACCACAGATTTGTATAGTTTAATCATTGCTGTAATAACTCTGTGTTTTATATTGAGTGAATGACATCAACTAGCTTACTGTCAGTGTTATGTTTAGTTGGCCATATGGTAATAAATTTAGTTCTGATATGAGTAATGCCATTATGAAGTAATTCATATCATTGCTGTGTAATATTTCTTCATTTTCTGATACTGAAGAGGGGTTTATGATTATTCTTGTCTTGGGATGCTAATATTAATGTGTGTTCCATGTTGATTTTTCTTTTGATAACTAAGTTTTTTGCTCATCTTTATCTTTGATAGCAACTTTGTGTGGTTAGATTTTGATTATAGTTCTTAATTAGCTTTTTCATTTTTTTATAGAGATTACTTATGCTAACGATCCACCAAACTCACTTATTTTTACATTCTCCAATTATATATGGATCTGATTGGGGCCACCCTGTTTATGATATTTCATAGATGGGACTAAATCCATTGCCTAAGTGATTAACAGGTAATGGTATAAGGAGGCTGGAAGTCTTCCAATTAAATTTTGAGACGTCACAGTGTAGTTTGTCTTTTTAAAAAGTCTTTCATTTCAGAAGTGTCTGTTTTTGAGTTTAGGTACCCTAAAGGAAAAGAATCCTGATTTTTTTTACCAGATTTGACCAACAGTTTGGACTGGTTAACTGTTCATAGGACAGAGTCGGCGTTAGAGTCTAGGAATGTTTGGGGATATCTAGCTTTTGTGGTATAGGAGATCCAGTCAATTGATGAGTAGTTGAATTCTCTCGTCAATAAAGGGTAGTTCAGTAAGTGCATTTGGTAATCATGGTCTTCTGGCTACAAATTAAAAAATTGTCTTGTTTAGGGTAATCTTCTTGTGTCTTTCGGCTTTTCCCTGTTAGGGGTCGCCACAGCAAAACTCCTGTCCGCTAATGATTGGCAGATAGATTTTTATGTGCCGAGTTACCAGCCCTGATGCACAACCTTCCACGAAGGTACGCCCATTCACACATATCTCCATGCAGAAGACACTCTAGCTGAGAATCAAACTGGACAGCGTCTTACTGTGAGGTGACAATGCTACCGCAGCACCACCACTGCAGCTCGTTGAAGTTCAGTAAGTCCTGTTTGTTAGCTGCGGGACATTTTCTGGTGAAAATTGGATTACAAATAAATACTGATACTCTCCCACAGCATTTGCAATACAAGTAACACAATTTAGCAACTATGCAAACTAGATGAAGGGACCGAGATGAATGCAGAAAATGGTAAATAACAGTTATACACAATTTAAAATCAACCAATTGCATATATACAGTGTAATATACAAGCTCAAATCCATTTAGAAGAACAAGAACACTCAAATGGAGGATTAAATGAAAACCCACATATACCTATTGTCTTTGGAAATGGTAGCAAAGTCAAATCCTGTTACAGCCATTCTATCCAGTAGCAATGTGTGGCAAGGAAATGCAGTACAAAGGAGGCAGCCAAATAGAGCATTAGGCCCTGGTTTGCATTTTGCCTATTTGGAAGTGGTCCTTTTCCCACTAACATACAGTTTTGCCATTTTTCATTGTATGTTTACTGTGGGCTTCCCTTCTGACACCGTTGTCAGAACTGAAATAGTGAGGCAGTACTCCCTTACAATTATGAGCACAAACATACTAAGATGACTGTACAGAGACTGATCTCTTGCTAAACTGTTTTTTTTCTGTTGGATTACTTTATAGTATTCCAGATGGTTATATATTATACACTGCCCTTAGATATCCTTGGTGATCAAATGTTAAAATATCTAGTGTCATCTACTTTTTTCTTTATCAGTGTGACAAAAAATGTGAAATTATTATGCAAATAATGTATCGTAAAGGTTACTTAAATAACTCTGAAATAAAGGATGTATTATGGTACTATACGTTGCAGTAATTGTTTTACAACAAGCAGGAAAAGGTTGTAAGGCATTGTTGAAAGAGTTGTTGCAAACCTTTTGATGAAAATGTTTATTTATTTATTTACATGATCGTCTTCTTTTTCCTTATGTTTCTAGTGCAAAACACTCTCCAGTGTCTGTGATCACATCATCTCCTTGTCTTCAGATCCCTTAGTTTCTCAGTCTGCACATTTGGAAGTGGTCCAGCTGGCAAACATCAAACCCAGTGAAGGTTTGGTAAGAACTATTCGTACTTGGGCATGAAAAGATGTTGATGTGACTTACATATAATGATAACTGTACCTTATCTCAGCTCGTTGACAGAGGATAAAGCCTTCCTTGCTATGACTTTAGGAAGTCTCCTACTGTTCATCTTATTTTACTTTAATGCAGGTGTCTTGATTCTCTTGTATATGGTACCATTTGTTTTAAGGCGCGTAGATCAAGATGAATGCTATATCAGTATGAGAATAAATGTATTTTAAAGGCAATACAGTGTTATAGAAAAAGCAGTTTTAAGGTGTTTTTGTTTGTTCTTCACATTTCCATTGCTAGGTCACCTTTTCTTTCCCCCTTGTCCTAGTGAGAGAGGATAGTTTACCAATTGTCTATAAAGAATTTTTCTTCAGACATTGTACACATGCAGACAAAAGTAAGCTGACGGACACCCATCATATCATGGTTGATGGATTGTTTGAAGTTTCTGACCCCTGGAGTACATGAAGATGCAGAGATTCTGTAGTGTAGTATTGTATTGTATCCTTCTGTATCTATTGGTATTGCTAGTCCATCAATAATGTTATAAGCATTCAGTTATATCTACCTGCAAGAGATGAATCTATGGCAGTTACCGTAGAGACAAGCATCTTTTGTTTAAACTACAGTAGCAGTTTGTGTTGAGCCCTTTTGCAGAGGTTTAAATGTCTATTCTCCTTTACTTCTCTATAGAATATTTTATTTATTTATTTTTTAAGTATACATTGATTGAAAGTCCCATTGTGAAGATAGGATCTCTTGCCACTTTACTCAATTGCTTTACCCACAACAACCATAGCAGTAATATAGTTATTAATACCAGTCTCTCCAGCGCAACTACATTATGAATTCTAACTAAAAATCTGGTTTCCTAGTGGCTGTAGTATCTATATTATAGTACCGTTCATGTTTTGAATTTATGTTCCTATAAAGTCTATTTGTAAGTAGGGGAGCAAAGGCCTTTTACATGGAAGAATAAGATTAGTAAGGTAAGTTTCAGTTACACCCCAAATATAAAATAAAACATTAATTTTATTACAGTTATTAAATAAATCGGGGTATACATCATTATTCACTTTGCTCTCATCATCTTGTGATATATTATTTAATTGAATATTAAACATTTCCAGTGTACTTCTAAGGTACTGACTAAGAATATCTGTTACTCTAAAAGGCAGATTTTTCTTTTTATGTTGAAAATTGTGTTTATTAAAATCATAGCAGTTAAACAGGAAATGGGAGCTAAAAGATAGCTTACACAGGAGTAGGAGGACATAAACAATTCCTAAATATTATCAAATAAATGTATTAATTCACTGCAAAATGCATTTCTAAACTCAGTTATGTTATATTATTCAGTATAACCTCGGTATGCTAAAACATACACAATGACTGCATAAACCAGTGTGCTTAGTATAAATCCAGCATTATTCTCATAAATAACTTCAGTAACCATGACAAAAATGAGCATAACTGCAGCTGCCAACTACCAAACTAACAGTAGGCACAGCTGCTGATGTTCTTTGTGTTTCACTGTTACAGTCATCACATTTGGGTTATCCCTGCCAGGGTAGCCCTCTGCTGGCCCGAATAACAGAGACGTAGTATTTCTGCGTCGGTTGCTGTCACTTGAGAACTGACATTGAGTCATCAATGGTATAAAGGAAGGCAGCCAACGCCATTACATCAGTCTTTCTTGCCGTGAAGCCCGAAGCAGCCCGCTCGAGTGCCAGTCAGCAGCTACCTGACTTTTCATTTCCGAATTAAAGTTGAAGTCTTCTAAAGCTAAGTACCCCATTGGGGATCCTTTTTTCTTGCACTAACCGATGTCAGAAAAAGATAATGATCGTCTCGCCTGTGGAAAGCAAATACCACACCAAGACTTCCACTCTTATGCGTCACTTGTCTAGGCCCAGACCACGATGCCCCCCATTGTCGCTTCTGTGCTTTGTTTGATGCTAGAACTGTCCGTTGTTGGGCTCTTATTGTAGCCAGATATTTTCATTTACAGTCCTCGAATTCTGATATGGCTTTGGTAAGCCATCAGACAGCAGATCTTCTGAAAAAGCGTAAAGATAAAGACAGAGACGGACCGCACAGGTCCATACCTTCCGATGACGCTTGCATTAAGCTAGTCATCAGTCTTCCAGTACTCAGTGAGGTACTTTCACAGCCCCTGATGCCCACTTCAGTTGATTCGCAGGCCACTACCAAGACCCTTTTGGAGTCCAGTATGCTGCAGAACTCTTCTTCATCTAAGGGTTCGAACCACACCCAAGAAACTGATTACCCACTCTCAGGCACCTGCTACCTTGCCTCAGTCTCAAATGCTTAAAATGGCAGAAGACCTTTTCATGCTGATTAGGGGAAGCCAAGCCACCCCCTCAGAAAGGAAAAGAGATCTGCCTCCAGTAGTTTTGTCTGAACAAGAGTCAGATGAATCTGACTATGAAGACATGCAGCCCCTCTCAACTTATGAGGATCCTGATGCAGAGGAATCCATTCTTTCAGCCTCTTCCCCCAGAGGATTTTTCCTTTGGGGAAACCCTGCATACTTTAAGGGAGAGTCAGGACTACCCTCAGTCTAAAAAGAGATTCAGGGAATTCCTAGATCTTCTGCAACACAGATCTTTATCCCATTCCCCCAGTCCTGGATGTGGTGGATGATGTTTTCCTTGAATCCAGCTCGACTCCAGATGCCCTCCCTCCTGCTCCCAGAAAACCAGGCAGGTACTACAGAGTCCCTGACTCACACAAATATCTTTTTAAAAATCAAGCAGCAGACCTTGAGGTAATTTCTCAAGGGCCAAAAGGGATTAAAGCAACCTCTGCTAAGAATCCCACCCCCTCAGACAGGGATTCCCAAGCATTGGACAGATGGGGTAAAAAAGTATACATCTCAGCTACTCGTGCTATCAGGGCACTAAATTATCAGTTCCATATGCTTAAATATTAGCAACATATCTTGAAACTCCTTAAACAAAAAATGTCCTTTCCTGCATGGGCAGAATCTCAAGATTTACAAGACTTAATGCATTCTGCAAGTCAAGTAACTAAAAACACTTTGCACTGTGGTTTTGATGACCTAGAAACTTCTTGCAGGGCGGCAGTCACTGGATCTGTCATTAGAAGACATGCATGGCTTAAGGAACAATGCCTGCCAGACCATGTCAAGTCTAAATTGTTGGATGCACCCTTGCACAAAGATTACTTATTTAGCACTAAGGCAGAAGAGGCCTTAAAAAAGATGGAAGAAAAAGCAAAATCTATGAAAACGTTTAAAGATTTCTTACAAGCCCAGCCCCCTAGGTTCAGCAGGCATTTTCCCCTCCAAGCACCGGTCCTTTCCTGCTCCGAGTAAACAGGCCGAGCCTAGGTCCCGTGGAAACAGACCCCCCAGACAGCAGCCCCAGGGAATGCAGAGATTTAAGCAGTGGACTACCTCCACTTCAAAACAGGGAGCTGTAAGCCACCCCCTTATGGTAAGAACTCACAATGACTCACCTCCTCCTGACCTCCCCTCTGCCCACCTTCACATACCCCTAGGAGGAAAACTCTCCTTTCACTCAAGCACCTGGGCCAGCATTACCAAGGACCAATGGGTTCTGAACTCTCCTTTCACACCCTTCTAACCTCAAAAGGGTTCCCAGATCTACCACCAAATCAGTGGGCAGAGACTCAAAAGCAAATCCATTCTCTGATTTCTTTGAGGGCATTAGAGCATGTTCCTGCAGAACAGATAGGCCAAGGCTTCTACTCCAGACTTTTTCTGGTGCCCAGAAAAGAGAGCACCTGGTGCCCCATCCTCAATCTATCCATTCTAAACACCTTCCTGGTGATCCCAAAATTCAAAATGCTCACCCTCCAGCAGCTGCTACCCATGGTCTCCAAGGGTGCTTGGCTAGCCTCCCTAGACCTAAAAGAGGCCTACCTCTACATTCCTATCAGGGAATCATGCAGAAAATATCTCCAATTCAGGGCAGGATCTCAACACTTTCAGTTCTCTGCACTTCCCCTTGGCTTATTTACTGCTCCCAGAGTTTTCACAAAATGCCTGGCTCCGGCCATTGCCTTTTGCAGACAAAGAAATATTCAAATTTACCCCTACTTAGATGACTGCCTTATTCAGGCAGACGGCCAGGAAAACCTGCTCAAACACCTGACTTTTGTAGAGCGCCTACTAACTTCCCTCAGGTACACAATCAGTGAAAAGAAATGCTGGCAGGTGCCCACCCAAAAGATAATCTTCCTGGAAGCAAGCCTGGACAGAGCATCCCAGATGGCATACCTTACACCAGAGAAACACATTTTCCTGTCAGCTTACTTCTCTCAAATGGTCACCAGGCCCCAGCTATCTGCAAGGGAAATCCTGCAAGCCCTGGGGTTCATGGCATCTTGCATACTCCTCATTCCATATGCCAGACTGCATATGAGGAAACTTCAGTTGTATCGAAAGAGCCTTTGGTGTCAACACTGTCAGGACTTGGACACTCTTGTACCTATTATCCCTTGCCTGAGAAAGGAATTTCTTTGGTGGGCAACAGCCTGCTCCCACAACAAGGGACTTCTCCCCACACCCCGCCACCCAGACCCTCACCACAGATGCATCAGACTACGCTTGGGGTGCACACCTGGATGTCAGGTGCATACAGGGCCAATGGAGCCCACAGCAAATTCCCCCAGACATCAATCAACAAGAGATGATGGCTGTGCAGCAGGCCTTGATAGCTTTCAAACCTCTTCTCTCTCCAGGAGTTCTCCTGATCAAAACAGACAACACCACTGTGATATGGTACATCAAGAAGCAGGGAGGGACTCATTCCTATCCTCTGTGCAGGCTGGCCATGACCCTTTGGCTCACAGGCTCTTCCATGCAACTATGCCTGTTGGCACAATACCTACCAGGCTCTTTCAACTCCCTGGCAGACCAATTAAGCAGAAAGCTTTTAGACCCACATGAGTGGCAGCTCAACAGAAATATCTTCTTCCTAATAACTCAGAAATGCGGTACCCCGAAGGTCGACCTCTTTGCCTCCCACACCAACCATCAGCTCAGCAAATTCTGCACCAGGGAGCATCACTGCATGGCTTGGAAAGTGGATGCCCTGTCCTTCCCCTGGGTCATCCTCTTGGTATATGCCTTTCCTCCCCTACATCTCATCGCCAGGGTACTGCTCAAAATAAGGGAGGAAAAACGAAGGACCATTCTCATAGCTGCAGACTGGCCCCAACAGCACTGGCACCCCTTGATGCACAGCCTGTTCCCACTCCCTCCATGGCATCTTCCTCAGATTTCAAACCTCCTAACCCAGAGGTTAGGGGAATTCATGTACCCCGAAGTGCAGACACTCAGTTTGGCAGCTTGGCTTATTCCCTAACCCCGGACCAATCTGCCATCCTCAGTAAACAGGTCCTGGCTGTTATCCATGAGGCCAGATGCCCTAGCACCAGAAAGTCTTAGGCAGATAAATGGAAAAGGTTCTGCACCTGATCCAGGCTAAAGGGGACAATACAACACAGCCCTCCATCCCTCTCATCCTGGATTACTTAGCTGACCTACTACACAGTGGTCTCTTTTTCTCCTCTATAAAAATTCATGCCTCTGCTATTTCTGCTCATTTTCCCACTGAACAGCTCTTTTCTCCAACCCTTTGAGTAAACAGTTCCTGAGAGGTGCTAGCAGCTTAAGACCCCCCAGAAGGTCACCAACACCAGCTTGGGACCTTAACTTTGCCTTGGAAAAGCTCACCCTGCCTCTTTTTGAACCAGCTTCTTCTGCAGAGCTAAATTTTCTCTTCTGGAAGATAGCTTTCCTTCTGGCCATCACTTCAGCCAGAAGAGTCTCTGAGCTGCAAGCATTCGTTGCTGTGGAACCCTTCATCATCTTCCATGCAGACAGGGTATCACTCAGAACTAACCCATCCTTCATGCCCAATGTGGTGTCCAGTGTGGCTCTCAACCAATCCATTCATTTCCCCACCTTCTTTCCTAATCCCCAAAACAAGGGGGAAAAGATTCTGCACTCTCTAGATGTGCACAGACAACTCAGATACTATCTGGACAGGACTAAACACTCCAGAAAGTCTGATCAATTGCTGGTTAGCTTTGCTACAGGGGCAGAAGCTAAACCCATCTCCAAGCAAACCATTTCCAAATGGATAGCACACTGCATCCATTTCTGCTACAAACAGCATGGTAAGCCTCCTCCCATGGGGGTCAGGACACACTCCACCAGAGCAGCCTCCACCTCTGCAGCTTTTCTCAGAGGAGTCCCCACCAGAGACATCCTACCACTTGCCTCTCTTCTCTAAATCTAGGGCAGTTTTTGCCTCTGCAGTCTTGCAGGGCATTCTAGCCAGCCCCTAGCTTCCTTGACTGCCTCCACCCATTTCCTCAGCTTTGGGAATCTACCCAAATGTGATGACTGCAACAGTGAAACACAAAGAACATAGTACAGTTGTGTACACAAGTGTATTCACTGTTGCAGTCCTGGTTTCCCTCCCTCCAGCCCCCGTTTTTTTCTCGTATTCCTTTTGTTACCCTTCTTCCTTGTTGTTCTCCTTTCCTTATAAAGGGACATATTGGTATTTATTTTCCCCTGGTGGGGTTCTTCCGCCAGAACCTGGCCTCCTACTTTGGGGGCTCCTGACAGGTTAGGGCAAGAAAAACTGATGTAATGGCATCAGCTGCCTTCCTTTATACTACTGATGACCTGACGTCTGTCCTCAAGCAACAGCAACCGACTCAGAAATACTAGGTCTCTGGTATTCGGGCCGGCCGATGGCTACCCTGGCAAGGATAACCCAAATGTGATGATTATAATAGTGAATACACTTGAACATCTACATTTATGGTAAGTGTACACAACTGTACTTTTCTGTGTGTTACAGACTCTTATCTTTCAGTAGTATAGCTATCCAAATGAATGCGGGTCTCAGTGACCTATAGGAGAATAATTCTGCTATTTAATAGGATGAGGGTAGAGATGAGGTTGCACTATTAGTACTGCAAGTAGGTGGGATATTAGTGAGAATGAGGTCAAGAAGATTTTGCCCACTAATGGGCTGGATAAGATTTTTTCAAAAGAAGTTGCTGTTTACTACATCTAGGAATTGTTGGTCATACCCATCCACTGTGGAGTGGTGCTCCAGTTAATCCGTGGATAATTGACATCACCTGTGAAAAATGTATTTTTATTAACAGTTCAATTCACACATTAAGACATCTTTCATACCACTTTGGAAATATGGATGGTGACCTTCAGCCAGCAATGACTTCATCCTTTGTTTTGATTAGGTGAACTTGAAGTTCAAAAGTTCTGCAAATGTGCTGCAGGGACTATACCTCTATAATTGTGTGTGACAAATATCGATACTCTCCAACAGTTACTAGTGAGCCTGAATGCATGATAGACACAGAAACACAGTTAAGAGGAATGCTGACTTTACTTGTTTGCTACAAGGCAAACATGGATGTCCTTAATTTGATCGAGAGCCTTGAGGTCAGAAAATTTATTTTTAAGATTTCTTGTATTGAACATAGCAGTACTGATGTGGTCTAGACTGGAATTTACTGCAAGCCCTTTTGTTATGTGGGAATATCCAGAAGGTTGAATTTGCCTAAAAGGGGCATTGTTAGAGCATTATGTTTTACTTGTTATGGAATGAAAGGTGCATGCAGTCTCTAGGGAGGCAACTCTGGCTTTTCAGTTCTGTCATACTAAGAAGACAAATAGTATATCCCTTCAGAATGATACCATTTAGTTACCTAGTTATTAAAGCAGATTGTCTTCTCTTTGTACTTGGGCATCCTTCTGGTTGCAGTAGGTTTCCACTGAGAGACATTTTCCCTCCATTTGGCACATGCACAGCAAGTGCTAGTATGTCTCTCTACATGTCCTTCTGGCTGTGCACGTCATATCATTCACACCTATGTAAGTCACCACCAAGTCATAGTAGTAGTTCTGTTTGCAGGGTTCTTGTGAAGACATAGTACCAGAAAGGCTACTGTCACACTGTCTTTTTCGATCCTAGTGAGTGCAGAGACAGTGGGGCTGATTATGGAGACATCAATCACTAAGATATTACTGTCTGGATGCATTGGCTTAGTAGAAGGTCTGTAGTCTGGTACGTCACCGGTTGTGTAAGTACGGTTGAGTTACGTTAGTGGATTGTTATTGGAAGCTTGAGGAGTGTTTTTTTTTTTTTGACAACTAGGTATATGTTGGCCTAGTGTGATTATTTGACAGGATGGATGAATTTGCATTTTGCTTGCTGGTCATTTGTTCAAGTGAGAGAGTAGCCTTCATGTTTCATAAATTATACTGGTCATCTGTTCAAGTGAGAGAGTAGCCTTCATGTTTCATAAATGATTGCATCTCTAAAATCACGTTGTGCTGGTCTGTAATGGTTGGGTTTTGTGAGTATTAGGCAGTTCCTACACAGTTTCAGAATACCATATCACGAAGTCAGGCATTAGAAGGGCAAAAGGTAGACCGTGCTTCCATGTCTGCAAGGTGGGTCAAATTACTGAGGGCAGAAATGAAATATTGAACCAATATGGTCAGTAGGCAGAAAAGATCTGTTGTGTAGATAAACCATGCTATAAATGTGGATATAATAGTAAATGAGAAGATACTGTGTAACAAAGATGCAACAATTATTTGTATCTACAGAGAAGAAAGTATGTAATGCAGTCTAACCCAAGAAAAATACATGGTTCTAGTTTGGTACAGCATGCAGATTCTGAGTAATAAAAATAGGGGAAACAGGTGACATCTTACTCAGCATGGGCTCCAACTACAATGCTTTCCAATGTTTCACAATTTGTACTAATTAGGATGTAAAATGCATGATGTTTAATAAGAGAGAAAATATGGCTCGCCATTAAATTGCTTTCAGAAATGTGAAGCATCCTATCCTTGTGTTTTAGGGAGCCCCAAAGTACTACTTCTTGAGTAGCTTCTAGTCAAAAATGTAGACGTTATCACATGTATATTGGCATTGAATAAAATTGTTCTTCTTTCGGCTTTTCCCAGTTAGGGGTTGCCACAGTGGAACTCCATTCCGCTAATGATTGGCAGTAGATTTTTACGGTACCAAGGTGCCAGCCCCACACCCAACCTTCAACGAAGGCACGCCCATTCACGCATGTCTTTTGAATGCCACTTGACCGTGGGGAGAACATGACTCCACACAGACGGCGCTCCAGCTGAGAATCAAATGGGAGAACCTCTTGCTGTGAGGCAACAATGCTACCGCTGCACCACTGCGGCTTCCATTGACATTGAATAAAATAGAAAGAGAAAAAAGTGAGTGGATAGAATCTACATTCATGAATATCTAGTAACTATGTTTCTAAGTTATGAACAGATACTTTATAGTTGTGCTTGCTTAAGGGAACACTGCACTATTGCTGCAATACATATTTTATTCTAAGGATACATGACCCATAAAAGTCTATCACACCTCACTATTTAAGCATAACATAGACCAGCTCCTGACTATGGCATTATCCTTTCCACATCTTTCTCTGAAATTGAAATCACAGACGGTCTTAGTACGAGTGTGAACCATAGATCGTAAGAAGAAGAAGAAGCTTCCTGTTGACAGTAATGCATTTAGAGGCTATTATCAGAAGGGACATTGCAAATAGCTTTTCCCTATCAAAAAAAAAAAAAAACATTTCTGGGATCCTGCTTCTCTGTAAGACAGCCCCCTCATTTGGTATTAAGTAGATGTTCATCATGTTACCCTGCTGCAATCATCGCACTTGGGTTATCCTGCCATCAGGCGGTCCCGCAGTCGGCCTGAATTCCAAAGTCCAGGTCCGGCGTCGGTTGCTGTCGCTTCTTCCCTGATGTCAGTGCGCCAGGGGTATATAAGAGGCATCCGACGCCATTTTCTTCAGTCTTTCATGCCGCGCGGTGCCCGAAGCAGAAGCAGTTCGCAAGTGCCGGTCAGCTGAAACCTGAAATTTTCGAATCGAATTTCAGTCCCAAGTCTTCAAAGCTAATGTCTCAAATTAAACAAAATATGAGCACGCACCCTCAACAGTCTGAATTCAAGGAAATGCAGGATCTGTTGCATGCAGCTGAACAGGTGGGCAAACATACTTTACAATGTGGATTTGATTCCTTGGAAGCTTCCTGTAGAGCAGCTGTTACTGGGTCTGTTATACGTAGGCACACTTGGTTAAAGGAACAAACTCTGCCTGATCATGTTAAAGCAAAGTTACTAGATGCACCCTTATAGCAGGATGTCTTATTTGGGGTTAAAGCAGAAGAGGTTTTAAAGAAAATGGAGGATAAGGCAAAATCTATGCAGACGGTCAAAGATTTCTTACAGGTACAACCCCCATGCTTCAGCAGAAATTGGCCAAAAAAAATTGGTCCTTTCCAGCTTCTGACAGACCACAGAGGGGTAAATACAGATGCCCAAGGGGCAGAGGACAAGCACAAATCCCTTACAAACCTCGCCAATGGGGCACTACGACACAGAAGGGAGGAGAAGACAGGTCCCAAACTACTAGAAGGCAAACACAATGACTTAAACCTCAAACTGCCAAGCAAAACTCTCTTGGCAGCCCCCTTGGGAGGAAAACTAGCTTTTTTTACAGACAACTGGCGCATCATCACAAAGGACAAATGGGTCCTAGACATTATCTCACAAGGATACAGATTCCATTTCCACACCTTGCCAAGGATAAAAGGAATGCCAAACCTGCCACAAAATCAATGGGCAGAGGCACAAAAACAAATTACAGCTCTCATGGACATGAGAGCCATTCAACTGGTACCTACACAGGAGCAAGGCCAAGGATTTTACTCAAGGCTCTTTCTAGTCCCCAGAAAGGACAATGCTTGGGGACCCATTCTGGACCTTTCAATTCTAAACACCTTCTTGCAAGTACCCAAATTCAAGATGCTAACACTACAGCAGCTTCTTCCCATGTTGGGCAAGAAAGCTTGGCTAGTAACGTTGGACCTCAAGGAGGCATACCTGCATGTCCCTATCAGACAAAATTGCAGAAGATACCTCCGTTTCATTGCAGGTTCAACCCATTACCAATTCTCTGCACTACCCTTTGGCTTATCTATTGCACCCAGGGTCTTCACAAAATGCCTGGCACCAGTAATTGCATACTGCAGGCAAAGAGGAATTCAAATATACCCATACCTGGATGACTGCCTCATCCAAGCAGAAAGCAAGGACATTCTCTTACAACATCTGACTTTTGTAAAACACCTTCTAAGTTGCCTAGGGCACACAGTAAACGAAAAGAAATCAAAACTAGTGCCCTCACAAAATATGACATTCCTGGGTGCCAGCTTGAATACAATGGCCCAGGTGGCTTATCTGATGCCAGGCAAACAACTACAACTAACTCAATATTTCAAAATAATGGCAAGAAAGACCCAACTCCCTGCAAGAAAAATTCTGCAGGCCTTGGGCTTCATGGCATCTTGCATGCTACTAATACCATTTGCAAAACTGCATATGAGAAAATTACAATGGTACCTAAAAAGCGTATGGACTCAACACAGCCACAGCTTGGAAACAATGATACCTCTCATTCCCTGCCTTCAACAGGAGTTTCTATGGTGGTCACAGGCATGTCTCCTCAACAAGGGTCAGCCTTTCACCTTATCCCCAGCTGGGCAAACTATGACAACAGATGCATCGGACTATGCTTGGGGGGCACACATGGCAGGACGGTGCGTTCAAGGCATATGGACTGCAGATCAAAGGAATCTGCACATCAATCAAAAAGAAATGCTAGCTGTACAGAATGCTCTGACAGCCTTCAAGGACCTCTTACATCTAAGGACAGCTTATAATAAGGACAGACAACACCACAGTAATGTGGTACATAAACAAGGGGGTACACACTCCTACCCTCTATGCAGGCAAACAATGACCTTGTGGAACACAGCACTGGCTTACAAGTTCAATTACAAGCTCAATTCCTGCCAGGAAAAAAGAACACATTGGCAGACGACCTAAGCAGAAACATCATGGATCCCCACGAGTGGAAACTGGATCCAAAAGTATTTGCAATGATAACTCAAAAATGGGGGTTCCCAGACATAGACCTGTTTGCCAACCCCCAAAACTATCAGCTATCAAAATTTTGCACAAGGACATTTCACCATCAAGCTTGGAAAGTGGACACACTCTCATTCAGTTGGAAAATGCTGACAGTGTATGCCTTTCCTCCATTGCCCCTTCTCACAAAGGTGCTGCTGAAAGTCAGGATGGAGAGACCCCGAATGATACTCATTGCCCCATACTGGCCACGCCAGCACTGGTACCCACTACTAAGGAAAATGGCCCAGGGCCCACCATGGATTTTACCACAAATTCCTCATCTGCTCACACAGCAATGCAGTCAGATTCTACACAGCCAGCTCAAAACCTTAAATTTGGCTGCATGGCATATCACCTAAGCAACCAGCCAGCTCCTCTTTCACAAGCTGTTATGGATGTTATTCTGGAGGCCAGGAGGCCCAGCACCAGGAAAGCTTACTCAGACAAATGGAAAAGATTTTGCGCCTGGAACCAAGCTAAAGGCCAAAATACCCTTCAGCCGGACATACCTCACATTCTACAATATTTAACTGAGATGTTACACAAAGGACTTTCTTTTTCATCTATTAAAATCCACGCCTCAGCTATTTCAGCTCACTACAACACGGATCCTCCCTTATTTTCACATCCACTTCTAAGGCAGTTTCTCAGAGGGGCCAAAAACATTAGGCCTCCCAGCAGAGCGCCAACACCAACTTGGGACCTCAATTTTGTTCTGGAAAAACTTACGCTACCACCTTTTGAGCCAGCTTTCTCAGCTGACTTAAAGTTTATATCATGGAAGACTGCCCTGCTGCTAGCAATTACTTCAGCCAGAAGAGTCTCAGAGCTACAGGCACTAATGGCAGTAGAGCCTTTCCTCATTTTTCATCAAGACAGAGTTTCTCTATGAACTAACCCCTCCCTTATGCCAAAGGTGGTATCCAGTGTGGCTCTAAATCAAACCACCCATTTACCCACCTTCTTTCCAAATCCACAGAACAAAGGAGAAAGACTCCTGCATTCCTTGGACATTCACAGGCAAATACATTTCTACTTGGATAAAACTAAGGTTTTCAGAAAATCTGACCAGCTTTTTGTATCCTATGCTACAGCATCACAAGGAAAGGCTATCTCAAAACAGACCATTTCCAAATGGATAGGACATTGCATACGTTTTTGCTATACCCATCATGGAAAACCAGTTCCTGCTAGCATAAGGCCCCACTCTACCAGGGCAGCAGCTACATCTACAGCCTTCCTCAGGGGGGTGCCAACCAAGGATATTCTGGAAGCTGCAACTTGGAGTTCAGTACAGAACTTCACCAAACACTATCACTTACCACTTTACTCTAAGACTAGAGCTGGCTTCGCTACTGCAGTTTTGTATGGCCTTCTAGCCTCCTCTAACCCTGTTTGACTCCACCTCCCATCCTTAGCTTTGGGATTCTACCCAAGTGTGATGACTGCAGCAGGGTAACATGATGAACATAGTACAGTTTTGTACCTACCATAAATGTAGATGTTCGAGTGTATACCCTGGTGCAGTCCAGGTTACCCTCCCTCCATCCCCTCTGACCTAACTAAAACCTTTCAATACCTTAATATCTGATACAACCTTTGTGGTGTATTTGCTTATGGCTAGAGGGATGTTTTGTTTGTGCTAAACTTTTATTATTGGTACTATCTACTGACCACCTTTTGGGGGGGCACCTGACATCTGGGGCAAGAAAAACTGAAGAAAATGACATCGGATGCCTCTTATATAGCCCTGGTGCACTGACGTCAGGGAATAAGCGACAGCAACTGACGCCAGATCAGGACTTTGGAATTCAGGCCAACTGCGGGACCGCCTGACGGCAGGATAACCTAAGTGTGATGACTGCAGCAGGGTATACATTCGAACATCTACATTTATGGTAGGTACAAAACTGTACTTTTTTCCTCGATTAGTTTATTCTTTTTTTTTTTGAAAAGACTCCTGGTATTGAAGCAAGTAGGCAAGACCCCATTATATGGATCCAGCCAGGTAAGAACTTATGAATAATTATGTGTAAAGCTGAACATGTGGTGCAGTTTATTAGGTATTAGAAAGTGCATTCATAGTAGAAGTTTCTATATAAGTCTCATTTCCTTATGACTGTAAGGCTTGAAATAATTTATGTAGCCTAGTCCCTCCCTTCTATAAGAAGTTCCCCTAATATTTTGTCCTAAAAGCCCTGAAGTCCTAGAATACATTCATTTCATTTTGCTTTATCTGCAGTAAAAGCAAATAGGCTTTACAAATTAGTTATTTAACCCAAGTACATTAAATTGTGTATATATTATTAACTTGAACTAGCTTACAAGAAGTAGCCATTAAAGGTTTTTCAGAAATAGGAAACTGTTGGCCAGAAAATAATTAAAAAAAAAAAAAAGCCGTTGTGTAGTTGATGCCAGCATTAAATGCCCTTAAAATAATAAGGTTTAAGAGGTTTAGTAAGACCTTAGGAATGGTGTTAATTTGCCTGATCAGCACAATAGTTTGGATGGAAGGAGCTGTGTGTGGATGCATAAAAAATAAAGCATTTTTAAAAATGGATAATAAGCAAAGATTGTCTAGTGTAGAACCAGCATTATGTTCCTCAAATCATGACAGTGGAACACTGGACCCCTCATTCCTCCTATCGGTGTCAGATGCATCACTCCTCAAATTGAATTTTGCTCAGAGTTTACCCAAATTAACTCTGTGCCAAACACAACCAGTTTAGCATATACTTCTACTGTTTTATTTCCAAATTTGTTGGATGCACTGAGTGTATCACACAACTGCATTCAACATGGAATAGGCCTAGCAAAGTGTTGCCTCAATGTATTCTCTTCTGAATTAAGACATTCTGTCTATTTTGAATCTCATGCTCTAAAGGTAGCGGTACACATTTTTAGTCCACAGTAACTGAAATGACTGGAGTTGTCATTTCTTAGTAGTTTTCTGAAGAAGACTTGACAGTGGAGGACCCTTCGGGGTTTATGAATTAAATGGACAATTAGGTTTGATTATGGATGTAATAGAACCTCTGTTTTTGACACATGCAAATGTTGCAAAAGGGTTTATAGGAAAGTGCATTGGGGACATAAGAAGTCATCTGGGTTACTTATGCTATGATCAGGAGTGGCCTTACGTCAACTGGTGCCATAGGCAAAAGGGCTCCATGGCGCCCCCCACCACACCACCCAATGCCCCCATCCTGGCCTACCTGCACCAAATAAATACTGGAAAAGCGCCCCTGCTAGAGTCGTGCCCTAGGCAGCTGCCTAGTTGGCCTATGCCTAAGGCCGGCTATGGCTATGATAACCCTATATGACTGGTTATGTGCTGTTCTTAGGGAAGTTGTATTTATAAGTACTCTTCTGCACTTGTATTTTGTTGTTTTAGTTACTGCAAATACAAAGATATCGTGCTTGCATTTGCAGCCCTGCTTTCTGCTGTTGTGCAGTTGGTTGATCACTGCAGAGTCTCAGTCAATTATGTGAGAGTCAATCATTTTGAGAACTGACAGTTATATAATCAGGAAAGACATATAAACTCCACATGTACAATGTCAAAGGGTCAGTTCTGAACCATGGAATCTGGAGCAATGAGTCAGACAGCTCAACCACTGGGCCATCCAAAGTTCCATTAATAGTAACAGAGTTTATAGTCACAGCACAGAATTATGAATTTTAGCATTAATATATGTTAATTAAAAATTGCAGTATGTATTCCTGTTACAGGCTAGACAGGTTGCCAGAAGCGTCACATGCAACTATATATAAGGCAAGACAGAGAAGCTCAGCTTATGACCAAAAATAAAACAGATGAAAAGTCTAACAAAACAAGACAATAACACTAAAGGATGATAATCATAAAGCTCTGTTTGTATATATAATTCCTGACTGATTCTTCTAAGAGTAGGACAAAGCTCGTCACCTGCTGGGCAGTTGAAAGCTCACTACAAATTACTGTAGCAAAAATAGTTCTGTGCACATCCTTGCCTCATTATATGCCTGCGATAATGTAATGTTCTAAGAAATAAACAAGTAAATCTGCACAAAGGTGTAAATGTCGTGATTACTGTGTCTGTCTTTATGTTGAAGCATTAAGCGACAGAAAGTCATACAGCCACACGAGAAAAGTATAAAAGCTTTTTGTTTATGCACTGATGTGATTCACATCTATAGGTGAAACATTAGCAGACCTTTGCCAATTACTTATCCTAACTAAAGTACAGTCAAACTTTAAGGATTTCTGTCATGAAGTCTACTAACTCATTTAACAAACTAATAGCTCCTTAAAATGATTGTGTGTTCAGAAATGTTAAATGAATACCATTCAGAAGTAGGTACCTTTGTATAGCTTTGATGCGACTCAGAAATAAAATGGCTCAGAGGGAAGATACAAATGGGACAGTAGTTTTAATTCAAGAAATGAGATGCTTTGACAGTCCAACCTTCCAGGAAGCCTGTATAATAATACAGTTATTAATGTGTGTATCTTAAAGATGAGTAATATTAGTATAAAATGCTTATGCATTAATGTAAACTGCTTATGTTTTTTACAGTTCACAAGCCAAGTTTCAAGGAATGCTTCCATAAAGTAGAGATTTGACCTGTTATGGCAGTGAGGGTAAGGCAAGCTCAAGCAAATTTTGTCACCCTCCGTAAAGGAAAGCTAATGCATGTAAGAATAGCATCACATAGAGAAATAACGCTGTAAAAACATTGAATAATTCATTACATTTCTGATACTAGCTTTATCTTAGTCAGGGTCACTGTGGAACCGAAACTATCCTCGCAACTTAGAGGCTTAAGGCAGTGAAACAGTGTTAAATGAAATGCCATTAAACTTCATGATGGGTAAACACATGTATACACACACACACAAATTTGGAGGATTTCTAATTCATGTTTTAGTATTCTGATGAAGTCCCCGTTGTGGAGGGACGAAAGTGCTTAATACTTGGAATAAAGTGTATTTTATTGCTGATATTCCGGACGTACGTTTTTATTTTATGGTTATGGTTTACTGGTAGTGTACTACGCTCTTCATTTTGTTTGCATAGGATTTCTCATTCACCTACCTGCATCTCTTTTAGATGTGAAATAAATGCAGAACATGAGGCAAAACTCTACGCACAGGAAGGACACACAAGCTACAGTATGTACAGACTACAGCAGAGAGGTCTCTTGATCAGAAAATGTCTGACAGAAATCAAAAGGTCTGAATAAGAATTGTGCTACTTTCTTCTGCTGTAATAAAACTGGTGGTTATATTTCAGCTCATGTAAGTCTAAATCTGAAATTAAACCTGCAACAGAAGCACCTTTAGTTAACAGTGAGCTTGGCTGAAATATGTAGTGCTAAAACAATATAAGACTCCTGCAAAGGCAGAGTTAGTCATGTGATACACATACCATGCTTAACTCCTCCCCTCTCACCAAATCCCTTACTATGAACTTTGATGCCGTTTTGTGTAGAAAGAAACAGAGAAGCAGTAGAAAACATTAGTAAATGATTTTCTGACACCTGAAAGTAAAACAGCAAATATATTTGAAAATAATATGTGCTAAATGGTAGAGAAGAGTTTTCTGACTGACATTTCCATTGATAGGAGAATAAGGTACCTGGCTAAGGTTGTCATTGAGTAGTAGTAGTAAAAATGTTAAAGGACCTTGTGGGGGATGGGAAAGAAAGAAGGCAACTCAAGAGGCATTGATATATAAATAGTTTTGTCTAAACACTGTAATCTCTTAGTAAGACATCCATACAAATTCCCACTCCGGTATTAATCCCCCAAAAGGTCCTAATATATTTTGCCAATAAATACAGCATTTACACTATTTATTACTCTACAAATACATTTACCATGTGTCATCACCTGGCAGTTTTACCTTAAAAATTGTACTGCTGATTCAAGTCAAACTGAAAACAAGTCTTATCGAAATGCTAAAATATAATTGTATTAAGTGCTTTTTGTCTTTCTAAGACTGCAGAGACTTCCTCGATTGCTTTTTCTTGTATGGAAATGCTGCTACGTCATATCCTAGTCCAGTACTTACCAAAAGGAGGACTTATATTGTTAGTGTGATAAGGGAGAAGAAGAGGGGATCCTTAAGCTATGACCCTGGTGATTAGTATGGGTATATAAAAGGATTTCCTAACAACAGTTGTCACATGATTGTCAAAGGATAGTTCTTTGTTAATGAAGGTGCCCAAGTCCCTAATAAGGAAGTACATTTTTAGTGAGGGCATCATCTATATGCTGGAAGCAGGAGTGCCCAGGTTTGCCAAAGGACACAATGCTGCCTTTTTTGACATTTTGTTTGAGACCGTAGTACAAGCACCACTTGTTAGCATGAGTTAGTCCCTCCTGGAGAATATGTATGGCATCTGAGGTATTTATGACAGCTCCAAGTATGCTATCATCAGCAATATTTGTTAGCCACAGTCCTTGATCTCTGCTTTAACATCAGAGAAGTAGATATCAAAGAGGAGTGGTCCCAGGACCTGTCCATGAAGGACATATATGGTAACCAGTCTTACTTGAGAGATTGCCTGCAACATTAACAGACTGGATTCTGTCAGTGAGCAAGTTTATCTTCTAGTAGATAGCATAGCAGTTTACACTTAATTTTCTTTACCTTATCAATGATGCCTGACTGTGGAATGGTATTGAAGGCTTTGGCTAAGTCCAGGTGTCGCCCGTCCGGTCAGGATAAAACAGGCAAACAGTTGTTGGTTCGGTTCAAGCAGCTTTATTACACACAAACACATCAGGAATGAGGCTTAGTAGCTTAAACTTAAATAAACTTGTAAACAAACTGACTACCACACTCATACATGTGAACAGTCTGGCTGTTCTCTCAAAATGGCACTGCTGACTGCAAGTGCTCACTATTTATATACATGTGCCTACATCTGGAAATGCTTCTTAAAGTTACATACATGCACTCTGTTCTACACCAGGTATGCCATATAAACCAATTTACGTAATGCCTTAGTGACTTGTTTAGAAAAGTTCACCAGGCAGGATCTGCCTTTAACAAACCCAAATTGGTACAGGTCCAGGTTTTGAAAATTTCCTATGCTCTTTTACAGATTACAGATAATGCTAATGAGGCACTTAGAGCTCTACTTTCCTTGGTCAGTTGTGGGTCCCCTTTTGTGGAGTGGAACGACTACATCAGTTCTGTAATCATCTAGCAAAATCCAGTAGAGGGGACTGAGATTGAATAGGTGCAATAAGGAGTCACCTAGGCAGTAGTTGGCATTAACAGGAAGTCAACCTGGAATATTACTTGATTATTACTATATTGATAATATATTGATTATTACTAAACAGCCTTACAAGACTCACCACTGGACTGCCCTCTCCCAGCTCATCTGGTTAGAACTCCCTAATCTTTTATCACACAACCAAATGACCACGGCCCACAAAATAATATACCAACCCAGTAACTGCCCCACTCTCTCTAACCTTGTCCAACTTAGTGCCACTACCCGGTCTCTCAGATCCTCCAACAAGCTAATGCTAAAGGTATCCCGCTGCCACATCTACCATGGTGATTTTTTTTACTCCCACAAAATAGCCAAATTGTGGAACTCTCTTCCACAGTCCATCACACAAACTCTTCACCACCATGAGTTCAAACAACTCCTAAAGAATTACCTAGCCAAACACTGGCTTTGCTCCTGCCATTCACCAGGCTAATTCTACTTCCTCCCATACCTTAGCCTACTTTACTTCCAACTATACTCCTTCCATCGTTGCTCTAACTCTGCTGTCCCATAACAACCTGCACTCTATTTTAATTTGATTGACAGATTGTTTTTTTTTTATTTTTTTGATTCCAGACATTCTGTGCATAGTTAATAACTCCATGCCCTTTCATCACTGTTAATATTTATACATACTGTCTCTGATTTTATTTTCTACACTCTTTGTAATTAGTATTTCTAACTTAAAAACAGTTGTCGTAATTAGTATTTCTGTTTAAGCTTACAGACTCTGTATACGTCTACTATTGTTTGTATTCTATACTGTCTACTGTATTATCACCAACTCCTGCTCCACACCTTGAAAACACTACGTCTTAGTAACCTCGCTATCAGCTGGTTCAATGCTTACCTCACTGGTAGAAAACAAGCCGTCCAATGGCAAAACAAGCTATCCGATCTACTCCCAAATAACATTGGTGTTCCCCAAGGCTGTATACTTGGTCCCCTTCTCTTCTCTGTCTTTATAAATGATCTTCACTCAGTCATCCCTAGAACCTCTTGTATTCAATATGCAGATGACTCCACCCTGATCTGCTCAGACATCTCCCTCACCAAACTCCAAGTTTCAACCCAGCAGTGCTTTACTATAGTTGAAAAATGGTTCTCAGATTTAAAACTCTTACTAAATCCTACTAAAACCAAGTTACTGCTATTTTTCCCTCTGCATCCATCGGCCAAGGTAAAGAACCTCCAAACGCCAACAACCCTACTTTCCACGTGATCTCTACCAATGGAACCATCATAGAGCCTGTCTCCCACACCAAACTACTTGGTGTGACCATCGACCATAAGCTCAAATTTGACATACACATCAGCTTAACCATTAACTCTGTCAATAAGAAACTAGGCTCCATGTACAGAATAAATAACTTCCTAACCCCACACACCAAACTAACTATAGCTCGCACCCATCTCCTTTCAACCCTCCTTTATGCCTCCCCAATATTTTCATTCCTCAACAAGACTGAGCTAAATAAACTTTCTACAGCTTATAACCATATAGCCAGATTCATAACAGGGACGCCTTATCGAACCCACCACTGCCTAAATCTAAAGGCACTTGAATGGTTAGAACTGCCCAATATTCTCAAAATCAACCAACTCACTGAGGCATTTAAGATAATTAACCAACCAGACAACACCCCTCACTTAATAAAATACTTACCCCTACTCCAACCTAACCTGCCTCAGATCTTCTAAAACTGTCCGGTACAAACCGTCAAATCTAATAACTCTGGAGGTGATGCTCTCTACACCAACTCCATTGGTAGGCTTTGGAACTCCTCCCAACCAGCCTAAGAATTATTACCTCACTCAACCAATTCAAAAACACCTCAAAGAATTCTTCAAGTCACACTGGCTGTGCCCCTGTACCAAACCTGACTAACAAAAGTCCAGGCCTGTACCACCCCAGAATTCCACCACTTCCCTCTAGGACGACAATTGCAATTGAAGCATGTGAGATTATTTACTTAAGTTCTGTGCCTGTTTTATATAGTGTGTAAAGCCTGTTTTATATAGTGTGTAAAGCCAATTGTTGTATTTTTATTCTCTATTTCAACTACATGTATAGCCAATTGTTTTATTTTTATCTCTATTTCAAATATATGTAAAGCCTATAGTAATTTTTATTGTCTTAGCATCTATTATGTTATCTGTACCTTCTTCTTGGAGCTTTTCTCCCCGGGCCTCTACTGAAAATGGACATGTATCCAGCTAGACTAGCCCGGTAAACAAATGTAAAATAAATAAAATAAATAAATATTAATTATAATTATTGTAAGCTTTGTTACTGCTTATGGAGCTTTTCTCCATGCGCTTCTAGCCCAGTCAGACATAACCTGGTTAACAAATGTAATAAATAAATAAATAAAATATTGTTAGGGCCCATGAGGCTAGTGGTTTTAGCCTTGGAGAAAGTGAGTAGGACTTGCTCGGATGTGATTTGGTGGGGTGGTATAGGTAAGCTAATATTTTGTGAGCAATTTGATGGAGATAATAGGGTAAAGTCTGAATGGAATTTGTTTGCTAATATGTTGGCAATGTTTTCAAGAGAGGAGTATGCGATGTTATGCAGGCAGTAACGCCTAACAGGGTGCATGTCACTGAGTAAATAATTCACACCTGGCGCTGTTCCTGAGACCTGATGCTGCAAGTGGAGAACCTGGATACCCCTGGAAGGGCATTATTTACACAGTGACATGCACCCTATATGGCATTATTGTGCTTAGAGAATGGGTTGTCTGTAAAATTGTTTTGTTTACTTATTTTTTGTATTACTATATTATTATTTCTTTATATATCAGATCTGACCAGTGATTAGGTGACTGAGTATATTAATGAGAACCGTCTCTAAAATTTTAAAGCCCTTAAATGAGATTTGGAATAGTTCCTCAGTAAATTGGTGAAAAATTGAAGTCAAACAAGTGTTATTTTGTATGGTGATGTATGTCAGTTTGAGACATGCCTCATGGTCTGCCGGTGCCATAGAGGGAGTGTGGTAGTTGCCTGCTATGTGATACTGAGTTTTGTTTATCATAAGGGAAGTGTGAAGGAGTTAGGTCATTGTCCTGCATTAGAGTCTGGAGGTGAAATGCTTTCTTATGAACAGATAAACCCACAACAGCCCCAATGTCCAGTTCAGCATTTGGACTGAAGGAGTGGTAAGTATTAAAAGCCTGTACTTCATTGGATGCTTTCACTGTTCTGATATCAGGTTTCAATAACTACACATATATCAATATTATCAAGGGTTTAGGGGGTGCTTGTAAGGAGCACATTCTGTTTCTCAGTCTTCTAACATTGAGTAGTACTACTTTTATATGATTTTGATTATGGTTATATGGGTAAGTTGAGGAGACCGATCTTGCCTAAAAAAGCCACTACAGAGGAAGAAAAAGAAATGTTTTAGCTAACATATGTGAAGCCATGAGGAGAGAAATGCAGACCAGCCCCAACAAAGCAGTGGGGTTTGTCAACCACCTCATCCATTGGATCACCCTGGAATGGCACCCGTAGTTAAAGGCAGTTATTTTAGATGGTATTGTGGCATCATTCTTGGCAATGCTGGGATACTGCTTAGTACTCCTTTTAGAGGTGCATCTTCAGAGTTGTATCACGTTCTTCTTCATATGATCCAAGAAGGGGCATCTCAAGTCATTTATGCCCATGTGCACAGTGATCAGATGATACATTTTCCTGGAACAACAGTACTTCTGAGACCATTAACGACATTGCTTTCCTTGGCACCTGAGAGGTAACTAACCATTACCCTGTCTTTGCTCAGTAGTGGAACATGTCTGTGCTTAACTATGAAGTCACCTATAACCAGGACATTGCCAGATGAACTAGATTGGTCTTGAGCTTCTATAAACTGGTTATATGACCTCTGTTACTGTTTGTATTTACTATACTACTAGAGAGAGCTGTATGCTGGATGTGAGCTCTCTTGATGCTGAGTTGTATGTATGAGCTAAATTTGAGGATTTAGGCTGATACCTAGCCTTCAGAGTCATAGAGGAATTGGTAAAGTTGTTTAATGGCATCAACATAAGGTAAGGCAGCATAGAGTTTGTAGTCTGTTGATGCTGCATATGTGAAGGTGGGATTAAGGGGTTCCTATTAGATGATCGAAGATGCATTCTATCGAATGCATCTTGGTTGACTTAAATCAACGAAAAGGCAAAATAACGAAGTGGCTTTTAAGCAAATTCTTTCCCAAGGAAAGAATTCACTTGGCCGCTTCCATTACTTTGACCTTTTTGGCACTGTAGTGCGATCTCGGAGTTGGTATATTTAAGTAGGTGCGGCTCTACAGGGGGGCTGTGGAAGTTTTCTTTTCTGGTTATATGTTCAGCAGAAGCCTGCGCTGCTCAGTGCAGCTGGTACTTGGGTTGCACAGATCACTACAGTTAAGAGGAAGGTAGAGCAGCTTAAAAAAGCAGAATGGATAAGTAGCTCACCAATATTATAAGGTACCTTTCCTGTAGTACAAGAAAAGGAAATTAGACTTGGTACTACGCCATTGCACTCAACACAGCATCACAAAATAAATAAAACAGAAGAAAACAAGAGAGTAAAAACTCTAAAATCTGAAGCCCAAGTGCTGTAAACCAACCAGAACTTGTGTAGTCAAACTGTCTCTTGCTTAGATGACTCACAACTGATTCTGTAATGGCTGAAACTTCCTGGCCAAGCAGATCTAATCAAGACATTGAATTAAATAGAACAAAACAGTATTGAACAAAACAGAAAAGCTCAGAGCAATCAACAATACTGGGCAAGCAGTATTGCCTGAAATTACTAAAATAGTAGAAAATAGTACAGGCAATGGAAAAGCGAATCACAATGGCTAAGACAGTCTAAAATAGTAAAAAGCAATGAAAAACATCTCAAAATGGCTAGAGTAGCTAGGCAACATAAGAGCAGACAAAGAAAAAAATATCCCTGGCTTTTTCATTTTCTTTTCAGGTGTAGCAGCTAATTAAGCAATGAAGGGCACCTGGCTGAGCTCTCTGCAGTCACCTTTCCAGATCCATCAATACCAGTAGTAAAAGTTTGTACTTTTAATTTTGTAATTCTTTAGCTATCAAATTCTTCAGATTTAAAATGGATTCAAATTATTTTCTTAATCTTTTATTGTAATTGTTTTCTTTAAGTTAGATCTTCATCCCAAGGCTGCATATTCAGCTTCTAATATTGTGAAAAACCCAAGGACAAATGTGTTCATAATAGAAATTTTGGAATTATTTTGATGAACTCAAAAATATGTAATCAAAAATAGCAGAGATGGTTGCACAAAAAGAATATATAACAACTAGATGCACTAAGAAATAAGTAAGCGCTGGGTTTAGAATGGAGAGCAGTGATGAGATGTTACCACCCCCGGGCAGTGACTGCTGTAATGCAAACACAAGTTAGTAGGACTAGAAATAAATCCACAGGGTGTACCCAAACTCCTTGTAGTGGATAGGTTTTCTGACCTTTTCAGAAACATGCGGTGTGAACATTGCCATTTTAACCTTGTCAAACTCTTGTCTGAGATTAATATACGCTTTGCATGACAGAATGCTTACTATTCTATCAGAAGTTTTCTAACAATAGCAAAATGGCATTGATATTGAAAGGGATTTTGAATTATTACGTGTATTGAAGGTTTTGCTGCAATATCTTCTACAAAGACTTTCAGAGACACATGACTGCAGATTGTTTAAAATGCATATATTTTGTTATGACAGCAGCCAAAGGGTTACACTGGTATTTGGTAGTCTAATGATGACTGCTTGTTGTTATTATTATTACAAGTCAGTTATATATCACATGCCCCATCATAGAGGTAATTCTGACGATCTGCAGTATATTATAAAGAAAAAGTTCTGGTTTCCTCTGTGTATCATCTCAGAGTTATTTCTTAATGTATCATCTCACAGTTATTTCTCAATGTATTTCCTTGTGTGTCGGATAGAAAATGTATACTGTCAGTTACTCTTTCTCACTCTCACTCACTCTGTCTGTCTCTCATATGCAGTTTAACTATTAGGCTGTTTGATTATTGGGTAGGTGGATTGGTTTACTGTCCTTTGTTTTAGAGGTGTGCTCATATTTCTATGTGGTTTCTCTAGCGATAGGAAACTAATGCATTTTTGTTACTGTCCAACCTCTATATCTCTAGAAAATAAGTGTATTCCTATATTTTTATTTTATTTATTTATTAATTTCCGTTTGTTTACTGGGAAAGTTTGATTGTCAAATAATCCCCTTTTTAGCGGAGGGTCAGGGAGAACAGCACAAGAAATAATAACAGTAGTACATGTACAACATTCAGAATAACTGGATAAAATTTAGAAGCATTACTTGCAAAATTCCTTGAGAATTATTTACAGTAGCACTGTACAATATACAGAATGCTTGAGTAACTATTGATATTACTTACAAAGTGAGGGTATATAAAGCAGATAACTATGAATTAAATAATTATGAAATAAAGAATCACTTTTGCAACAACATAGTCAGCATTTGATGCAGTACATTAGGTCAGATATAATTACATGCAGTTTGTCATAAGAACAGTGGAAGACAGAAAAGTAGGAGAGAAAAAAGAAAGAAAATATAATCACTAATATGTATTTGTACATAGGAAAGGTAGTTTATGAATAATTTAGTTAATTTAATTTAATAATTTAGAAGGGGCATACCCAGTAGTCAAGCAGCTACAGTTTTAATTTATCTTTGAAGGTGTATGTGTTGTTCCAATTGGAGGGAAATTGAATTCCAGGATTTTGAGATACAATTGGAGTAATGAACATTTCCTGCTTTGTTGTGAACTTTGAGTTGAGAGGTGATGCTTGTCAATAGAGTGGAGAGCTCTGTTAGTGGATTAGAGTTGTAATGTCATGTTGGGAAGGGCATTTTTCAGGGTGAAACACTAATTTGTTTGTAAATTGAAGTTGAGAGTAGGTGAGGTAGCTCACGCCAATTCAAGTGCCTGAGGGCAATAATGTTAAGGGGGAATGTGGCTTTTCGAAATAAATTTGGTTGTTTTATTATAGCATTGCTCTAGTTTGGCTATCAGGACTGGAGAGTAGGTGAGGTAGCTCACGCCAATTCAAGTGCCTGAGGGCAATAATGTTAAGGGGGAGTGTGGCTTTTCGAAATAAATTTGGTTGTTTTATTATAGCATTGCTCTAGTTTGGCTATCAGGACTGGAGGTTGGGGAAAACAGGAGAGGTATACTAATGTTTATGCAGCAGGCAGGCAGATGCTAATGTTCTATGGCTGCTTTTAGTCAGATATTGTTTGGCTTTATATAGCAGGCCTAACTTCTGATGTCTTATTGGATGTGGAGATTGAATGTCATGGTGTTATCTACTATAATCCCTAGTCCTTTAGAAGTTGAGACTATCTCAATATTTGTGTTGTTTGCAGAAGTTATTTGAAAGCTAGCTTTGCATTTGGTATGAGACTTGGGAGTGAAAAGAGATGTTTTTGCCTTTTTTGAGTTTAGTATTAGGGGTCTGTTATCTCTAGCCAGTGTTCTATGGGGGAGCATGAATCTTGTGTGAGCTGTTGGAGAAGAATGGGATTTTGTACAGAGCAGATGAGGGTTACACCATCAATGTACTGGACTAGTTTGGCATGTTTTGAGGCAGTATGTAAATTATTAATAAATATATTAAACAGAAATTGTCCTAGGATAGAGTGTTGGGGAACACAGGCAGAGACTGGTAAAAAGTTTGATATGTCCGATTGCTATTTCACATCTTCAGATCTGTCTCACAGGTAGCTGAGGAACCAAGAGAGACTGGAATAGGACAGACCAAGGGAGGCTAGCTGGTGTAGCTGTTCATTATTGAAGACAGTATGAGAGACAATGTCAAAGGCTTTAGATAGGTCCAAGTAGAGTAGCACTACAATGCTACCTGTATTGAGATTGAGTAACACTGTTAGAGAAGCCTAATTGTTCAGTTGTAGTACTGTGACAACTTAAAGCCATGCTGAATGGGGGAGAGTATTTGTATGTATGTGTGTAAATATATATATATAAAATGTGCATGTGTATGTGCATGCGAATGCATAATGTTGTGTAGGTCTATGTCACATAATCGATTCACACTTCTCCAAAACTCTTTTTGTAGGGATGAAAAGAGCAAATGATCAGTAAAGTGAATGTTCAAATCAACAAAAAATACTACGGGGAAAGGAAGACCTTGGCCAAGTTTCTAACAACTCACACACCTCAGTATGTCAAACCCAACCAGGTGGGGGACTGTGCCCCCACACCGCCTAGCTATATATACCAACTCTGAGATCGCACTACAGTTGGAAAAAGAGCAGTTTCCTAGCATTGGCCAACTACTACCATTCCCTGTGGAATTTTTTGCTGATGTGAACGTTCACTTTATTGAATGTCCAATCTTTTTTCTCTACGAAAATAATTTCAGCAAAGTGTGATTATGTGAACTAGACCTGTTTTGTGTATATGTATGTATGTGCATGTAAAGGCATAATGTTGTGCATTTTCTGTATATGTATGCACGTGTATGTGAATCCATAATGTTGTGCATTTTCTGTATATGTATGTATGCACGTGTATGTGAATCCATAACGTTGTATGTTTTCTGTATATGTATGTATGAATGTGCATGTGAATCCATAATGTTGTATGTTTTCTGTATATGTATGTATGAATGTGCATGTGAATGCATAATGTGTGTTTTCTGTATATGTATGTCTGTGATCCTACTATGTAGGATGGCTTGTGACAAACTCATCAGCTATGTGACTAAAAACTCGTATTTATTTCTAAATAAAGTGCAGAATGAAATGCAGTTCTTATCAAACACGTCAGCCTGCAGTTTAACATAAATTCACCTTTGAGGCAGGATGTTTCACAGTATAGCAAATCTTTACACTTAGATATAGAGTTTCTTTCTAAACAGGACTCTATATCAGAGTAGCAGCCAGAAGTAAAGTGATATTAATATAGACCTCTAAACAGCAAAACACCCTTCCTTCTAGTGCATGTAACTCTGACTAGAGTCCTCCCTGCTTCCTGCTCAGACCCAAAAGTCAGAAATCTGCTGTGTACTACGGTGTTGTGTTTGAAATACCCTTATGTCAGTCTATCTGTCATTACCTGTAATGTCCTTGCTCGTTTCTGGATTAATCTCCTTGAAGGGACCATCCATCTCTCGGTTCACTGACCCTTCTAGACTAACGCATTTAAAGAGACCAAGTACAATGCTACTTTCCTCTCCCTAGCATAGAACCATCAGTTCAAGCCTCACTAGATGGTATATGTGTCCGTAACAACCCAACTGCATTTGGGTGGCTGTGATCCAGCCAGCACAATATCTTAAAGCTGAAAGGCTGCAGGGCCTTTGCCCATCAAGAGAAGTTTGGTTTGATGTCCTTGTGTTGGAATAGAGATTGAAAGGGGGCACTATCCACTATCAATGCAAAATCTCCATTCCTGGGCTGATGAGAGAGATCTTAATGACTAAATAATCTCTTTCTATAGCTGGGTAGCATTTCACAGCATTACTAAGTTTTTACTAGTACAACAAACGGGGTGTACCTCCCTAGAGCCTGAGGTAAAACTGCATGTACACATACCTCTGAAGCGTGAGTAAGTACGAGGATTTATTTCAAAAACATCAGGAGTTATATGTATGGTTTCTGAACGTAGCATATTCGTAGGCCCAAAAAAATCACTTACTTTTTAGTAGTTGGAGTGTGCTTGTTTTATGCTGCTTCCACTTTTTAAATTTATGGTTTAGCAAAACTTCTGTTGATTACATAGCCCAGATAGCAGGCTTCTGCTATCCTTAAGTTGCACTTAGCTGGATTAGCTATCAGTCCAGCCTGGCATAGAAAGTTTAAATTGGGCAGGACTTTGGACAAATGGATTTCCCAGTCTTTTGAGAATATTACATCATCATCATCCAGCTGGCCTGTTGCATATTTACTCCATGGAAACTAAAAAAGCAGTACTTTATAATGAAACAGTTCATTGAGGGTGGAAAATGTCATTTTTTTTCTTTAACATCTGGGGATAGAGGGATTTTACCAGTAGACTTTGGTTGTCTAAAGTGACAGAAACCTTGCATTGTGCAGTTTATGCAAATGTTTGCCCACTCAAAGCATAGGATGTAAACATAGGTGTCAACCTGCTAAGAGGCCAATGTGGAATACACACTATAGCAATGAGTGACAAACAGTCAAAATGTGGAACACCCAATTTTCGCATTGTGCGAAAAACATACTTTGACCATGGCCCTACATGGTCAGATGTTTCCTCCTTTCTGTCATATATCAAAAAAAGGTATGTGGCCCCTTCCTAATCCCTACTGCTAATTCTCTTTCAACATGCACCTTCACTTTTGTTTCACTTCTGCTGGCCTGCCTGTCTTGTATTGTGTTTTCTTTTCCTCCTACCTCTTTCTTTAGTTCTGCCTGGTGTGTGTCTTTACTTTTACTCTAATCACTGGCTTTGCTCCCTTTCCTTTCTGTTTACATTGGCCTTCTCTTCTTTTTTGCTATTTCTCACACCCTTGCTCATATCCCCAAGTACTCTATCCTTGACCCGTACATATAAATTGTTTACCCATTTACTCTTCTCCCAGATTCTTAATCGTTTACCTCTCCCTAACTGCATCATAATACTAAAATCATGCTTCATCACCCTTTGTCCTTGTATTCATGTCTTTTCTTCCTACTACAAACTACATAATGACATGAGTAACATTGCCTAATGGTGTATTTACCTCAACATCCATCAGATAGGACCATATCCAGAATTCCGTCTTTTCCAGAGCAGTCCTGCACCAGCTGGTAAAAGATCTCATGGTCCGAAATCTCCATCAACTCCCACATCTCCTTTACTCTGGTGCCATAGAATTTTCAGGTCTGCTTTTGGAAGTTTCATATCCCCACAAATATTGCCTTTTTGCTCCTATCCCCTTACTGTAGGCTTCCTTCATTTGTTCATCCTTCTCCCATGATGGGTCTTATGAGGCATTTCACTGTATCAAGCCATCGGGTCCCCTCCTCCCTCAAAGCATAAAGCAGGAGAAAGAGACCTCAGGGTGATAGCAGAGGTAGAAAAAATCACTCCTTGCAGACTGAGGAAGTGATCAGTGACTAGTAAGGGGGTGAACTGTATCCTTATAATAATGGACTGCAGAAGTCGAAAGGTTCTACCACTCATTTTTAGACAGCAGATAGGCCTGAATGGAATGCTGTGCTCGTTCCTGGCACCTTCACAAGGAGAGGACGCTAAAGCTCACTGAAAGTGTACAGACGAAGGTAATGAAGGGAACAGAGGGCAGTTGACAAGAGGAAAGGTTGGGGGAGATGGAGCTCTTATCACCTGAGGATAGGTGAGGAAGGAGAGAGATGGTACGGGTTATGAAGATTCACTGGCTTAAAGCTCAACACAAAAGCCAGGGAAGACAGGAGGGGGGACAACAAGCTGACTAATTGTACAAAATTCATCCTGGGCATTAGAAATGACATTTTCATTAAAAGACAGAATAATAAATATACCCTGATGGGGCAGTAGATTTTCAACACACTGGAATACTTTAAGATGGCCTGGGGTGGGTGGTGAGGTAGGAGAAAGGGTAGTACAAAGATGTCAGCTGTGCAAGCTGGGCAAGTTAGACAGAAAACCTTTCTTTTTCTGCTGACGTAAATATTTAATGCAATATGCGCTCAGTTTTGCCAGAAATATTTTTGTTTTATTTGCATAGTTGCAAAACAGAAGCCGAGTTTTTGTAGTTTCTCTGTAACTGCAGAATTGTGTTGGCTGTGATTCACAACAAAGGTCATTTCGTAATGCAAAATATTTTAAATGTTAATCATTTCTACTGTACACATGCACTGATGCACAGAGTTACAGCTAACAGCTTAAGTAATCGCTAAGGTAACCAGCTATAGACACTTACATCATATAGATCTGGGCTTGATTACCGTTATTTTAAATTGCATACTCAAACAGCTTATTGCATGTCATGACAGTATGCATTTATATCTACTCTACACCAGTTGCCATGGTATAGTTTTAAACACTAATGCATCTGCCTTTAAATTCACTTGAAAGGAAAATCAACATGATGATCTCTCTCTCTCTCTCTCTCTCCTCTGCACCCTGCAAGTATTGCAGTGGCACCAAAACTAGTAGCGGCATGTGATTGGTCGAACTTTCTTTACTCTCAATAGCTCCCTTTGCCTTAATAGCAGTGACCTGATTGGCTCATATACCACAGTGCATTACACAAGCCAATGAAAAAAACATAAAGTGGAGCCAGCACTGTTCAATGTGGAACAGCGGAACAGTCAGCTAAGCCGATTTTAAATGCGGAGCGTTCCGCACAATCCGGAGCACTTGGCTGCCCAGGATGTAAATCAAATTTGAATACACTGTTTAGATTCCTGAAGTCACTGCAAAATGAAATGCTTCTATGAGGCTTGGGAACCAGAAGAAGGAGGCTATTGCAGTTACCTTGAGAATCTTGGTTAACCCAAGTTTTAGAAAATGTGTGATCTAGCTGGCTGTGGTTCCTTTTCTGTGTTTATCTTCACATTTCACTTTAGTTTCCCCTCACATATGAAACAACAGTATTATTGTTTAATGAGGAGCAATTTAAATAGTGCACATCTTCTCATGTTTCTATTATTCAAGTCACTAAAAATAGTGATAATTTTTGCTGTCAAATTTATTTTTTATTTTATTTATTTATTTTATTTAACATTTGTTTACCAGGAAAGTCCGACTTGGAACAAAGCCAATTTTCAGCGGATACCCAGGGAGAAATACTCCAGACGCATGTCTTTATAACATGGGAGGAAACCGGAGCACCTGGAGGAAACCCACATGAATGCAGGGAGGACATGCAGACTCTGCATAGAAGGCACCCCAGCCGAGAATCAAAGCAGAGACCCTCTTACTGCGAGGCGACAACTCTACTGCTTCACCACTGTGCTGTCCTAAAATGAACAATATATCTATTTCTTATCACACTGAGCTACAACATACAGCAATTACATTTCATAAATGCAGAAATTCTAAACATGCATTATTGATAACACGCAGAGCTGCCCATCCCTTTCAATTAATGTGATTTGCTTATTTCAAACTCTCTGTAGGGCTTACAGTCATATAGAAAATAGTCAGTGCAGTGCCCATATAAGCATAAGTTGGTCAACATATTCCGTAAAGACTCTCTTCTTTTTGCTTATGTTCTTGTTCCTCTTCTTTTATAACTCTCATGTCTTGCTGTCACTACTTATATAGGCTTTCCTGAATTTTACTTGTAAATTGTTCTCCTTCACCCTGTACATCATTTTTTTAACATCAAGAAAACAACCATATCTGTTACAAAATTTTAGACTGGACCCTTTTTGCTGATTCCATATTGATCTCCTCTCTGTCCAAATCATCCCTGGGCCCTTCCTACCTAGTACTTCTCAAGCTCTGATTCCACAACATCTGTTTCCATGACAGAGTTATCTCCAAGAGGGAAAAATGTGCATTGTAGCTGGCTAGATCGGTTTGAATCTTAAATTCAACTACCTACATTGTTTGAAATAAGGAATATATCTGTTTTGTATTAGTCTATTGCTCATGAAAAATCCTGGTGTACAAAGATTCTTTGCTCACCAATTAAGAGTGTTTTGCCTGGTTTCTACTTCAAACTTAATAGCCACTTCCTGGGGGTGAAAATCCTGAACATTTACTATGATGGTCTGTGTGACTCTTACAAGCTAATCTTGCCTCTGTGTAGACTCTATGTGCTCTGCCAGTTAAGATTACTTTCTTCTCCAAGCCAGCCCACTTAATGAAGAGGGCGACAGTAAACTTTATCCAGTCCTTTCTCACCAGGCCTTCTGGTACATTGGCTATCCTCAAGTTTTCACCTCCTTCTCTATCCTACATCTCCAGAATATTTTCTTCTAATTCTGTTAATCTTGCTCTCGGGTCTTGTTCATTGTTGTTAAGATTCTTCGGTACATTTGAAAGGTTCTAAAGAATAGTTTCTATCTCATCTGTTCTTTTATTTTATTTTTTAATATAATCCATGAGAACATCACTGATTTTTAGTGCCTCCATGGAGATCCCATCTATTTTCTGGTTTAACTCCAACATCTCCTTTACCAGTGCCCCCTGTTATCGAGTCACCATCTTTTTGTCTTCTCCTATTACTACTTTTCTTCCAATTTTCTTGTTGTCTTCACTACTACCTCCTGCCACACTTTTCTTCCTTCTGGCCAACTATGTCAATGCAGTTCAGTCTTGCAATGCCTTTGAAATAGATATATATTTTTTTAACTATACAGTTTATCTTGTAACTTTGTTCAATTACTTGGAGAGAGAGCACACAAATTTATTGCCACACATTGCCAACTAGCTAGATACCATTCTGGACGTTTCCCTGTCTAACTGTTTGACAAAACCAGTGGCTATACAAACACCCATACAAATTACTTAAATTTATACCAACAGGGTAATCAAGACTTGTAGTGGTAATTTATTCCCTATCCCTCCATCAAGTCAAGCAAAGTATTACTTTTGCTACCTTTAAGGGTAGTCTTTATGCCTGGATGGGTAGACATAAAATTACTCAAGGGTTATCATACATCTCTCTGCTTGATTTGTGAAATATTTGTAAGGGTTGGCAATAACTTTTATCTGAGTCTTATGGTCACTCTAATCACTAATTGCCTGGTATTGTTCCCATATTGCTAGTGTGAAGTATCAAAATGCTCCAGAAAGTCAAAAGGGTAACACATTATAATAAAAAAAAAAAACTGTGTGGATAATGCTGTATTTGTTTGGCTTCAAGGTAAGAAAAATCTAACCGCACCCCTGTGTCAAACCTAGGGTTGGCATAAGCCTTGCTTTGCTTAGCCTGTCTATAAGCCCATCTACTCTACACACTAGATACTTGTCAAAATGGATATTTCCTTTATTTTCCAGAAATCATTACAAAATGTTATACAACCATTTAGTCTAGGGACCAAGGCTATCATTTTGTTCAATTTGCTTTGGAATTCCTCACTAATTCACAGTTTTAGTATCTCTGTCTCACGTCTTCATGTATTGCCCATCTTTTAGACTATGGTAAACTGTTTGGTTTTAGATTTAGTTTTCGCCTACCACTGTTTGCATATGATGTTAAATTGAATTTGTTCAGCAAAGTAATTCATACATAAACTCTATTTTTCAGTAAAATGTTAATTCTGTTTTGTGGTTCTTAGACAGAGTTTCATTTAGCTGAACATCAAGGATAATATTTCATGCTACTGTAGTATTGGTATCTGCCTGACCTACTATGAAACTTTAAAGCTTTGTGCAATATTTGTTTAGATCTTCTATTTCCAGTGCGTCTTATTTTGTAGCTCATATTGTTCATTATCTTTTTCACTTCAAAAGTTTATTGCATTTTCCTCGAACTTTATAGTAACACTTTGTCCCCTGTTTTAAACTCCCAGAGTCTGGCATTGTTGTGCACTCTCTGTTGCATTTCTTGTGCCCTTTGCTTATGTTCTGTCACTTATGGCATGACTATTTTCAACGTCTTGCAAGTTTGTGTGCTGTACAGTTGCACTTTTAGGGTCTTCCTCTTCATCTTAAATCTCCTTAGCAGTATCCAGCAAGCCTCTGGATGGTCTCCCATATAATAACTTAAACAAGAGTAAACCCTTTTGAAGCTTAGGGTACCTGTCATGCAAGAAACATGAGGTAAGGAAGTAACTGATCCAATCTTTTACCATCTTGTTCTATGGCATTCTTTAGAATAGACTTCAGAGTTTTATTAAAGTGTTCTATAGACCCATCAGTTTGAAGATAGTAAACTGAAGTCCTTTAACAGTTTTGCTTTAAACCACTGCAATACTGGTGCATTACTTTGTACATAAATGGGGCTTCCATTATCTGCTAGTATTTCCTTAGGTATTCCTCCTCTGAAGAAAAGTAATTCAAGTTTGTTGGCTATTGACTTAGTGTTAGCTTTTCATAGTGGAATTGTTTTAGGAAACTTTATTGTACAGTTGGTAATCACGAGACTGTATTGATGGCCATTTCTAGCCTTTATTAATGGACCTACAATTTATATTACTGTCTGCTGAAATGGGCCTCAATAATAAGAATCAGTGGACTTCTCAACCCAGTCTGTTGTGCAGTCTTTTGACATTCTGGGCTCAGTTCATGAAAATTCTCATTGCTTATCGTTATATCAGGGCAGTAGCAGCTAGTTGATATTCTAGCATTAGTTTGCTTATCCCCTCCAACAATATGACCATGTGCTAGTTTCACCCATGCATTCTGGAGATGCTGGAGTATTTTTTCTCGATCTTTATTCACTCTGTATGGCAAGTCATTGTTTAGCTTAAAATATGAATATGGATTGGGTCCATCCTGCTCATGTGCATCTCTCCTTTTATCTGGCCTTCCTTAATGTTTCTTGCACCCACACTTTTTTTTTATATTTTTTCATTACTTATCTGCAAATCTGACAAGTCAAGAACATTTTATTCAGTTAATGATGTAAGGTTGAGAGTATAGCCTCTTATAGGTTCATAGGTTCATAAGTGGGTACTAGGCTATCTGCCCGAAGGCATTTAAAAGCCTATCCAGAATGTGTTGGCTTTTGCCATCCCCTTAGATTAGTTCCCTGTGCCTCTGTCCAGCAGAGCCACTGAAGTGATCCCCGAGGTAAACTTTCTGTTTCCCATCCACTTGTCAAGGTTTATTTTGAAGAGTGTTAGCAAGGAGCTCTGCCTAATGTAGATTGGGATCTTGTTCCAAAGCATGGGAAGTCTCTGGGACAGGAATCTATCCCTCCAGCACGTCCTATTTATTGTGGTGAGGTTTAGATCCCTAGAGCATGTGGCTCAAGGGGATAAGGTTTTCTTTAGGTGGAGCATGTCCATCAATTCTGGGTTGGACATGGCCTTGTATGTCAGGCAGAGATCACCTCTGAGTAGGCGGTATGCAACCGAGTACAACTGGAGTTTCTTCAGTCGAGCTGCATAGGGCATCTGTTTGAGGCCATTGATCCTCTTGGTCAGGTACTTCTGTGGTCTTTCCAGCTGTTGCAGGTGTCTTTTAAGGTACATCCCAAATGGGGCGTTGTACTCTAAGATGGGTCTGATGAGTAGAGGGGCACAATGATCTCTTTTGATCTGGATGCGAACCCTTTTGTGATTAGGTGGGCCACATACAAGGATTTTCTAACCACTTTGGCAATGTGATTATCAAAGGTGAGATTACTATCTACTTGGGTCCCCAGATCCCTTATTACGTCTTCCGTATTTAGGGGACTACCACCTATGTGGTAGTTTGTGGGTACTTTTTTCCAAAGGGGATGACTATGCACTTTTTGGCATTTAGCATGAGGCCATGATTTTGACACCAGGTATCCATCTCAGTGAGACCCTTTTGGAGGATGTCTGTGTCAGCCGGTGAGTCAATTATAGCCCCTAGTTTGCAGTCGTCTGCGAACTTGGTCAGCCATAGTCATCCTGTGCTTGTCTGTACCTCTGAGAAGTATATGCCAAACAGGAGGGGTCCTAGGACTGAGCACTGGGGAACACCACTTGTAACTGGTTTAGATTATAATACCAGAATGGGGAATGGTGTTGAAGGCCATAGCGAGGTCTAGATAGGCTGTGTGTACCACCTTTCCCTCGTCTATAGCCTTGGTAACTGTCTCAAAGAAGTCCACCAGGTTTAGGAGGCATGATCTGCCATTAACAAAGCCAAACTGGGTAGGGTCCAGTGTTTGGAGGTTCCCAATGTCTCTGTTAATGAGTTCCATGATGATGCACTACATAGCCTTGCAGACCAAGCTCGTCAGGCTTATAAGGCGATAGTTCCCGGGGTCTGTTGTGGCTCCCCCTTTGTGGAGCGGAATAACCGTTGCTGTGCACCACTCTATGGGTATGTAGCCTGTGGAGAGGCTGAGTTTGAACAATGTGTTTAGGTGAGGGATTAGTTCATCTTTGAGCTCATGTAGGATGCAGCCTGGGACACCATCCGGTTCCATTGATGCTGTATTTTTGACTTTGGAGAGGGCTGTTTTAGCCTGAGTGTCTGTGATTTCAGGGACTCTACATTCTTTTGGTATGGTTATGGGCCCTTTTGGGGGTGAGAGCAGGGTGAAGTTTGCGCTGAACCTGTCTGCCAGGATGTTGGCAATATCAGTCGGTCCAATGTATTTTGTGCCATTCTGCACCAACTCCAAGCAGATCTGAGCAGTGCCACTTAGATTCTTGACATAGCTAAAGAATGCCTTGTGGTTATCTTTGGAGTCCTTGGCAATTTTTCTTTCGAAGCTCGCCTTGGATGATTTTATGAGGGATAGTAGTTTCTTGCTGATACTTATCAGGGATGTCTTCCCTTCTTGGGATTTTACTCTTTTCTGTACTAGTTTCCTCCTTCTGTTGTACAGCTTATTTATGGCAGGAGTCCACCAGACTGGTTTCCTTTTCTTGGAGGAGTGAGTCTTGGTTTTGCTTGGGATAGCACAATCCATGCATTCTTGTAGGTGCCCGTAGAATGCATTAGTAAAGGATTTTGCAGCTTGGAGAGTGTTATCCTTCAGCATGGGGGCTTTGAAATGTTCCACCTCAGTCTTAAGTAACGGGAAGTTTGCTTTTGAAAAGTTTTTCATGGTGGCTTTCTTGTCCGGGGCTGGGGGAGGAATATGGATATCCAAAGTGATTTGTTTATGGTCAGATCTAACCAGCGAGGGGTTGACCTCTGGTGTGGAACACCGGTCACCTATGTTGGTGATGACCAGGTCCAATATGTTGTCACCTCTGGTGGGAGTGTTAACCAGTTGAACCAGGGCGTTTCAGTTTATAAAGTCTAGGAAAAGTTGGGCAAGGGAGTTAGTACTTGAGTAGTTCTCCCAGTTAATGTTTGGGTAATTGAAATCACCCAATATTAGGGTGTTTAGTAGGACCTTTATGTTTCCCAGTGTTTCCAGAAATGCGGAAAAGGGGTCCTGGGACATGGTGGGCGATCTGTAGCAAGCTACAATTTGAATTGCAGTTTTTCCCATTGTTAGTTGCCTGTGGATGATCTCTGAAGCATCGTGCTGTGCCACTAAACTGGAGGTGTGGGTATCCTTGATGAATATGGATACGCCCCCACCTTTTGTATTTCGGTTTGGGTTCTGTGGCCGAAATGTATGGTGTGTGTTGTAGCCTGGTAGTGCTGGGGTACTCTCTGGAGCCTTAAACCAGGTTTCTGTTACTGCACATATATCAATTTTCTCCATACTGAGGAGTGCCTCGAGTGCATGCATTTTGCTTATCTGCAAATGTGACAAGTCAAGAACATTTTATTCAGTTAATGATGTAAGGTTGAGAGTATAGCCTCTTCACCAATGTATGTGGGGGTACATCTTTCTACTTCTGTTTCTTCACCTTTGAAACACAAATCTTGCCATCTGATTTTCTTTTCCTTTTAATTTTGGCATTTCCTTTATTGTTACATAGTAGCATTTGTTTCTTTAAACTCTCTAAATGCTTCTTTCAGAGTGAAACTTGGGACTCTGTTTAGGTTCCTTTTGTTTTCATTCTGAGTCCATCAATAGGGGTCTTTTCATTTCCGTCACCACTGGGGTTTCTGTTAGCACACAGATTCATGTCTGTAAATTTCTGTTGTGATTTCTGTCACTAAGTTAACAACTGTTTTTTTTTTTTTTATTATTATTATTAAATTTAACAGGCTCTTCTATGATCTATGCCTTCTAACCAAAGTCTGATTTTTAGTCACTTTTCAAGTTTCTATTATCTATCCCTTTTTCTTTATCATAACTTTGTATTTTTAACAATATTTCAGGTTGCTGTTGTTACCATCCTGTTCCTCATTCTTACTAAGAGTATACTGGAACCTTATGTTCTTATTAATGTTTCAGGCTACTACTATTGGAAAATGAAGTGTCAGATTAGATACTAAAGCTAGAAGTAGCAGCAATGTACATTTAGCTCAGTCATAGTACAGAGGTAATAGACTCTACTGGTTTAGTAATTCATTCCCTCTCTCACCTTCTTCATGTGCTAACCCTAACCCTACACATTACCTGACCACAAAAGCCCTTTATCAAACTTGACCACTAAACAAGATAGTGCTAGACACACACACACACACACAGACACACACACACACACACACACACACACACACACACACACACACACACACACACACACACACACACACACACACACACACACCATTACATATGCAAAATATGAAAACATTATACTTTACCCAGCATTTTAGTCTAACCATAAGCCACAAAACAGTTCTATATTTACTCCAAAACCTTTATAGTCATGCCACTAAATATGATCCCATCCCTAGTCTTTATTTCACAGGCACACCCCACCCCTAATGCAGGATCTTTTGATATATCTGAAAGCTGTGGCATTAAAACAAACCTCACTTACTTCCACTCAAACACAGTTCACACATCACAGGAAGATTCAATCTGATATTCAAAATCTCCTGTAATCAACAAGCAGGGATTTTAATAAAAGTCAGAATGCAGTAAACTCAGCTGACAAAGTCTGGATTCAACAAATTCTTTTGCAACCAAATATTTGTGCGTGTATGTGAGTGTGTGTGTGTATGTGTGTGTGTGTGTGTGTGCACATATATGTATATGTACTATGATTGGTTGGCGTTACACTGCACATCTTTCATTCACAAGAAAAAAATCATTGGCAAGTGCAAGTATTGCTGACATTCTAACACAAATGCTCCTCCAAAAAAACACACAGAACATAAAACTCAAATATCATCAATTTTTTAGGAGGGGCAAGCCTTCCAATCATCCCCCACACCCCTGCTCCTTAAATACCAACTCCAAAATCTCATAATAGTGGGGATAGGTTATATTTGCTTCTGTTATTATCACAGTGATCTTGCACTGACTATACTGATCAGCTGATCTGAACAGAGCAGCTGTCAGTTATTCAATTATACATCCATTTGCACCACAAGCCTTGTACAACAATATAATCAAAACTCTAGCACAGGACATGTTTTAAAATAATTTGTGTCAGTCATCTAAATGTAATAATTTTGAGGGGCAAAAATAAAATAAAACTGATACCTTCTTAAACAACCAGTCTTGCTGCAATTAAAAAATTATGTTGAAATGACTTTAATTTTCTCTTCTGAAAGAAATTGTCTGTCAAAAGTATACTGTTCCTTTGCTAGTCTTTTACCTCCCCTTATAGGCAGAATGAACTGCATGTTGTTTAGCCATGGCCTTAGCAACTCTTTCAAAGAACTCTGCTAAGTTTTGAAAGCATGATAATTTCTTATGTTGCTGAAGGGGTGTGTATCCAGAGATATAAGATAATAATAATAATAATGCCTGTTGCTAATCAGCTAGACCCACTGAACCCACAGCTCTTTTTTATGCGCAACCCAGGAACGATGTCCAATTAAGTGACTTGCTCAAAGTCGCACACTAGAAAATGAGGGCTGAGAGAATCAAACCGTGTGTCACAGGAACTACAGTTCACAGCCTTAACCCTCTGTGCCTTCTGCTAGACATGAAATATTTTCTCTGTATATTAATTCATTTATAATACATTTCATAGCCTTAAAATAATGGTAGTAAGTCTTAATAGGTCTGCAATTTCCGGGATCACTTAAAACTCCACTTTTATTTTGAAGTATCCCAACTAGCATTCTACACAGATTGTGGGCCTAACCAGATTCATGTTGAAGAGGTGATGGATGAGGTTTGCAAGTGAGACTTGGCACTTTTGAGAAGACATTCGGGGATATTAGATCCCATGAAACTAGTATTCTTATTTTTGGAAACTATAACAATTTCTTAGTCTATCAGTCTATTTTAATTTTGATAAAATAGTGTGATGTTACAGTGTTAAGTCTTATAATTAAAAAAAGTATTTGAAAAAAATGCATTACTTTTGTTGCAAATTCATTACTTGTCTTTCTGCTTTGCTAGGGATGGACCCTCATATGTCATTCTCTCTCTGTCTGTACTTACATATGTATCAATATATCTATATAGATATATGGGGGTATAGCCAGTTAGCGTGTCAGAAATGAATTAAGCATTGATGCTTTGAATACAGGATCACTGACAGGAGAAATTTTGGAAGTAAGTGACATGAGGGGTATTGTGTTTATCCTGGGGACAAGGTGAAAGTCCAATGCAGTGAAGTCTTCTGGATTGAAATCAAGAGTCTGTTACTCAGGGGGCGAACAGACTAGAAGTGTTATGGAAATTGTGGTGAGAGAGAGAGTCTTCTCAATATGGTAAGGTATACGGTTAGAGTCTTGGCAGTAATCAGACACCAGGGTAAGGGTAGGCACTCTTTGTGATCTCAGACTGTGCTCAATAACAGGGCTGCAATGGTGAAAATAAGGGGACATTCACACAGCAGTTGCAGGATATCCTCGATAAAGTAGGACAAAGTTAGGGGGTCTTGGTAATGGACAGCCTAACTGCTAATATTCAGGACATTTAGAACAGAATATGAAGATTGCATTGATCTGTATGGTTGGCCTCTCTAGATGACTATGGTGAATAGCTTAAGGGTGGCCAACACGTGGTTGCTCAAGAGAAACCGTCACAAGACCACAAACAGCATCAATTAGCATGCAACTCAGAATGACTTCTACCTAGTATGGCAAAGGCATCAGGATCAAATAAGAAATTCTAAAGTCATCCTTACTGAAACAGTTGATCCCCAGTATAAACCACTGGTGGTCATAATCAGCTATAAGCAGTGGTTAAAGAAGGCTGTGTGGTCAAGGAGACTGAGCTGAAGATCCAGACGTTGACAGGAGTGAAAGCACAAGATCTTTAAGAAGTACTGAGGACTATAGACCTTCAGGTAAAAGAGGAAATAGGTGAAGCCAGTGAAGACTGGGTCTAAACAGCATCTGTGAGGATGAAAGAAAAGATGCATGATTGCGCTGAGTGTGGCAACAAAATACCTATGGAAAGCTGGTGGTGCAATGCTGAAGTGCAGACATTTATCCAAAGAAAAATCACTGCACTCTGAAAAAACATTGATTAGAGAGCTTACAGTGTGAAAAAGAAAACAGGTGTAAAACAGTCAGTAAAAAGTTACACTTGAGACTACACTGCCTGTATGTCAGCAAAGAATGACTCTGGAGAAAGCAAGAGCAAACTGGCTGGAAAACACGAGAATAAACTGGAGGGCCAGTCCTTGCGGAACACATTAGCTGGACTTGATAAAATTTAAGTATCTATCTATATAAAGTGCATGTATGTGTGTAATAATGGGTTTGTATGACTTTTAGAAACTTAAGATTCATATGGTCAAGACAATATAAGTGAGTTTCCAATAACTCAAAATAACAGAAAAAAATAAATCTACATTTTGTCCTCTGCAGCCCTATACCCCCTGAAAATTATATATGCCAACTCTGAGATCATAGTGCAGTAGGGTAAAGGGTAAATTCCTCATTTCTCACTGTACTGCGATCTATATAGAACTGCTTAAAAGGAGAATTCACCCTTTTTCCCACTATAGTGCCATCTCAGATTTGGTATATATATAATTTGCAGGGGTTGCACAGTGGTGCTTGCCTCCCTGCAAAAAATGTAGATTTTTTTTTTTTTATTTTGCTTTTCGGAAATTTATATGAATTTTGAATTTCCACAAACTCAATGAAGTCATATAAACCTATAAATATTCATATATTTAGGCATACATTGTAATATTAAATTTGCTGTAGGAGCACTGCTTAAATGCAAGCACACAGCAGTTGTATTTTATTGTGCACCAAATACATTTTGTCTTGAAATTAAAAAGGGAGGGGTTAGCCTGTAGTCAACTGTCCCTGCTCAGGCTGCTTTGTGTATTAGTAAAAAAGTGTTACTTGGGAGGACAGGGATTAACAGGGGGTGCTTGACTCCCCACCCCTTAAAGTATAATAGAAACTGATATAATTGAATGCTGTGCATAGTGTATGGATGTCGCATAATCAGAGCAGGAGTAAATTACTTCTTTCTTCTGCCTTTCCATCATGCCATAGCTTAACTTAACTGAAATTTGCATTGTCAGTGAAATGTGTAGAGCAGGCCTCCATATATTAATAGTTTTATGCAGCCTGCAGCCACAGAGAGGAGTTTTTCATGTTTACACAATTCAGTTAATCTGTCTTGATATCCTATACTTGCAGAAGAGAACATGCTGCCGCTGTCATGTCTTGGTAGAAGATTAAATGCTGTCTCTAGAAGACATGTAATAGACTTACTACAGTAACAAAAGGAAAGAAATAAAAGAATGGTTATGCCATACCTCTCTACTGGTGTATGTTACTCATCATATGGAAACCAAGCTGCAATGTATTCCCTATAATCTGCTCAAACTTCTGAAATCAGCCAGATACTGAACTCATGAGAGCACAACAGAATTTACACTGGAGTGAGCAATGATAAGAATCTTATACGTAGATATAAGAAATTATAATAAGTTACCTGATTTGCATTCAGGGGTCAGCCAAAATACAGACCATACCCTAACCATAGTCAGATCATTGGGTCTATATTAGATCAGCAAAACGGCATTACAGTGAATGCCATTTCGCCGACACATATAGACCAAAATTCCATAACAGCAAAACCCCAGGTCACCGATTTTTTTCCCATGGCAAAAAATTGGTAGACCAACACAACCCAACACATCACGTAAAACATTGCAAAGTGGGGGTCATCACCCCCCTACACCCCCCATAACTAAATATATCAACTCCAAGATCACACTACAGTGGGGTAAAGGGCAATGTCATGGCTAAGGCCAAACGATTTTTTTTCCCTGGGGAAAAAATCCTGACCTGAGCTTTTGCTGTTATCCAATTTCGGTATATAATGTGTCAGCGAAATGGCATTTTCTGTAATACTGCTTTGCTGATCTAAGATAGACCCAGATCACCATATGAACATGGTACAATTGATGAAAAATTTAGATAGTTAGTTATAGATTGCATAGGGAGTTAAACCATGATAGAAGTTCAAATAGGTGAAGGGTTGACTATCTGTTTTCACAAATATATATTTATTTCAGTTATGAACTAGCACGTACTTTCTAGAGGCTGCAAGAAATATTATTTTAGAATGACTTAGATAACATGATGATCAAAGAATGCACTGTGTTTATAACTGAGAGCATGTCTTCCCAAATCCATTAATGCATTAGATATGGCCTTCAAGGCACTGAGATGTTTCTTCTTTTGAAACTTTCCTATTAACAGTTTGGAACATGGTTAGAAGGGACAGGCATTAATAGCCAACAGTGAACAACTCCAAAAAAAAAAAAAAAAGTTTTCACAGTATTTAATAAAAAGTCAGAAATAAAACAACACACAACAGCAGGACTGGAGGGCCTGCAGCAGTCCAACCAAAGCTAGACCTCTTGATGTCATCGTCAGTCAACTGTTGTCCAATCTCCTACCTAAGTACACTGAAGAAAACAATACTAAACATTCCCAAAAGAACAATAACTGCTAGGAGTAAGAACTTATTTCTCATCCATCACTTGGACATCTGCGGATACATTACAACTTTTTACTTACATTAAATAAAAATGCTTTTCTTGCTAGCTTCCATGTTGTTGTGTCTTTTGGCTTTTCCCGGTTAAGGGTCACCACAGCGGAACTCTGGTTCGCTAATGATTGGCAGTAAATTTTTACGTGGCGAGTTACCAGGCCTGACGCACAACCTTCAATGAAGGTACGCCCATTCACGCACGTCTCCACACAGAAGACGCTTTAGCTGAGAATCGAACAGGACAACGTCTTACTGTGAGGCGACAATGCTACTGCAGCACCACCACCGCAGTTTTCTTGCTAGCTTCCATGGGTCTAGCAAAATTAAAACTGCAGACCAGGAAGATAAAACAAGGTGATCTACAACACAAGAGATGGCATGATTATAATAATTGTTGCTACAGCCAATATACAAAACTGCCTAGTACTACACTTGATTCTTACCAGACTGACCATCAAAAGGGCAGGTCATTTAAAGGATGGTTAGCTTGCTGGATTGGTGGTTGGGTAGACTGGAAGGGATGGAGTGGGATGTGCCATAATGCTACACATACTAGATAGCTATAGGGGGCAAGTGGATACTGCAAGCATTGGGAATAACTGAGATACAACGTCAAGCTGCACCTAAACCATCAAATATGAATTATCCCGAGAACTGTTGGCTTTAGGACAGTAGCTGTTGGCAATAGTCAAGTAGAAAAAGAGTAGATACTGAGGCCCCAGTTTTCTTACTTCTAATAATCAGCAATACACAGCCTGTTGAAATAATAAATTCTACATCTTGGTGAATGTTCAAATCTAAGTGCAGTCAACACATTTTAATTATATCTGATGAAGTACCTGGAAATAGCTATTGTTACTAAAATGCCTAGCATTACAAACTACACTGTTGTTCTTCATAGAAAATTATGTGATCAAATGGGACTGTAATGTGTTTGTTGATATAATGTACTAATATATGTTATAACAAAAGGGATTGTAACTGGGCCATTAACATTAATCAATGTTTAGTGGTTTGAGAAATCATTACCAAGAAATTGACCTCGAGTGAAGGGTTATAGGACTGTGATCACTGAACTGATCACAGCCCTTTGCAATAGGGAGTCTGTCAGCCCTCTGAGGTGTGTAACAAGTTTTAAAGCTGTTGGTGATTAATGGTAAATTTGAGTTCTGGACACCACCTAGTGGTGGTCGGTGATTTGATCACATTGATTAATGTTGGTGTGATACTTCAATCCCATAATAAATGGGAAGCAGGGGTTGATGATAGTGGCATCAGCTTGTGTTACAGCTCTCAAAGCCATGTGTTCTAACACGAGGTACGTTTGCTTCTATGTAATTTTTGGGTGAATGTTATCTGTATGACTCTAAAAGTTTGTTCCAGTCACCAAGCATGTTACAAATAACTGCTATGATTGGCCGTATTACACAGTGACAAATGTTTGAATGCAAATCCTTGGTTAAAAATCATGAAAACTTTACTTGCTTTTATTATTCACTTTCTTTTAATTGTGTAACTGGCAGCCTTCTCCTCTCATCTGAATATTGTGATTCCTCTGTCTGTCAAGTTCTGATGCAGCAATGTAGTTCTCTTCATAACTACTTTTGTATATAAGTAGTCCTGAACTGAGTTGTCATTCATCAGCATTAGTTTGTTTTGTTTCATATCTGTATAATTGCTATCCACAGAGAAACAGTAACATGGACGCCAACAGTACAAAACTAATCACATGATTAAGTGTACAATTTATTTATATGTTTATATATCTTGATCTGTAATACCTGATACAAATATTTTGCAATCCCAGGGGCCCATCTCACTGGAATAATAGTCAATAAGCTATTTGTCTATTTGATTAATGCCATGGTATGCTTTGCATTTTAGTCCATACACAGAACATACAACAGAAATTAAAATAACTAGCATTACATCTAGTGTAGCTACTGTGTCTTCATTATGGAAGTGCCCTCTGTGGCAGCACAAACTGTGCAACAGCTTTTAAAGCTGTTGGTAGGTTTCCTATGCAGTTCTTTTATGACTGCTGTCTGCAAGGCAGTGCATTGTTTTAATAACAGCTACCTCAAGTATAGGGATATTTAAAGTTTATTTTTGTCTTATTTTTGTAACATTTATTATATTATTGTTGGAATATATTCAATATTATGTAATCATAATCATAGGAGATTACTGGGCTATCTATCCAGACGTCATTTTAAGCCTAGCTATTTCATCCTAATGTAATACCATAAAAATGCTAGTCAGTACCCAAGATTGCATTTAGTGATGAGTTCCCATAACCAGAAGGGTTGTGGGGGCTATCCCTAGTAAGAATTTACGGTGCCCTATCCACTTGTCCAAGTTCCTCTTGAACAGTGTCATAGAGGTGCTCTATTTCATATGAATTGATAGCCTGTTCCAAAGATCCGGCAATCTTTGGAAGATAAATCTGTTCCTCCAGCATGTCCTGTTTAAGTCACAGAACATATTTAGGTCCATGGAATGGGTAGTCATAGTTCCATTTGATTTATGGATATGCTGCAAGTTCATTAGGTTTGGGTCTTGGATTGCTCTGTAGGACAGGCACACATTTCCAATAAGAAGTTTATACTATACGGAGTATAATAACATAGATTTTAGTTGGTCCATGTAAGGCACATGCTGGAGCCCATTGATCTTCTTTGTTAGAAACCTCTGAGGTCTTTCTAATTATTGCAGGCGCTTAGTACAGTACATTCCGAATGGAGAGCTATACTCACTTAAGGGTTGGAGAAGTGTCGATGTGATGCCTTTACTAATCAAGTGTACTATATAGAAAGCTTTCCTTACTACAGTAGATACATGTTGATCGAAGTTAAGGTCACAGTCAACTTGTGATCCCAGGTCCCTTACCACTTTATGGGTACTTAGGTTATTGTTGTTGATTTGATGGTGTGAAAGGACATTGTTTTTGCCAAAGAGAATGTTGATGCATTTCTTTGCATTCAGATTGAGACTGTGATTAATACACCAGTCATTGGTCTGCATGAGACTCTCCTGAAGTATACTGACATCATTTGGGGATTGCACCTAGTTTGCAGTCGTCTGCAAACTTGGTCAGCCACAACCCTTTAGTTTTGACCTGAACTTCTGAGAAGTATATACTAAATGGTAGGGAGGCCAGCACTGACCCCTGTGGCACCCTGCTGGTAACAGGTCTACTAGTTGATGTGGAGTCACCCAATTTGATAGTGTGTGTCTGGTTTGTGAGCCAGTTGGCAAACTGTCTTACAATGAAGGGGTTTACATTCATTTTGCTTAGTTTATCAGTAATGCCTGAATGTGGGATTATGTTACAAGCCTTTGCCAAGTTGAGGTATGCTGTGTGCACAGATTTGCCCTCATCAATGGCCTTGGTTACACTTTCAAAGAAATCCACCAGATTTAACAGGCAGGATCTGCCCTCCACGAAGCTGAAATGGGTAGGATCCAGGGCTTGGAGGCCACCTATGTCTTTATTTATGAGGTTCATAATGATACATTCCATGGCCTTACAGATGAGGCTGGTCATGCTTATGGATCTGTAATTCCCTGGGTCTGCTGCTAGGCCACCTTTGTAGAGGGGAATAACTGTAGCTGATCTCCATTTCGCAGGAACAATGCTTCCACTTAGACTATGATTGAAAAGGGTAATTAGTGGTCATGCTGGTTCATGTTTTAGCCTGTTTAGAAGACAGTCTGCAATGGTATCTGGTCCCATAGAGGCTTTTTTATGCCTTGGACAGGGCTTTGAGGTCCTGCTCTTCAGATATGTAGGGTGGGGGTAGAGTTTGGGGGAAGGTATTTTATAAGTTAGGAGGGGGATAAGGGAGTAAACTTTTTGCCCAACCTATCTGCTAGCAGGTATGCTATCTCTGTGGGGTCATTGTGTGTGATACCACTGGCCACTAGTTGTGCACATGCCTGGGTCCTACCCTTTAGCCCTTTATGTTACGTACATAGTTGTAAAAGATTTTATTGTTATCCTTGGGTGTACCTGCTAAGTTTCTGTCAAAGGAACTCTTGGAGGACTTGCCTGTTGAAGCTGAGGAGGGTGCTTTTCCATTCTTGGGACCTAGCCATTTTTTTCTGGGACAGCAACTTTTTGCATTTATTGTAAAGTTTGTTGATGCTGGATGTCCACCATGGCAGCTTGTTCTTACTTGGGGATATGGATTTGATTCTTTCTGGTACAGCCAATTTTATACATTTATGCAAGTGATTGTGCAGGGCGTTAGTGTAAGCTTTGGTGTAGTCACCACTTCCAGCTTGGGGGTGGGGCTTGGAATGCATTCATATCTTCACCTAGGTGAGTATAGTTTGCCTTGGTGAAGATTTTAGTTTGATTTCAACCTTTGTGAGTTCTGGTGTTAGTGCCAACTTGAAGGTGACTGATTTGTGGTCAGTTTTAATTAACGAGTGTCCGACAATTGCAGCAGTGCATCTGTTTGACATGTTGGTGAGGACCAGATGTAGAATGTTCGTTCCACTACTCAAGGTATGAACAATTTGTTCCAGGGCATTTGAATTAACAAAGCCAAGGAAATTTTACGCTAGTGAGTCAGGGCTAGCATATGTTTATCACTTGATGGTGGGTTAATTGAAATCCTCCATAACCAGTATGTTCAGTAAAATTTGGATTGTCTCCAGTTTGGACACGTAGGCTTCATGGGAGTCATGACCCTTGGAGGGGGATCTATAACTGGCTATGACTTGAATGGGGGTCTTACCCACCATAACCTGGACATGGAGTAACTCCATGGAGTTATCCAGTCTAAGTAGACAGTAGGTGAATTTATCTCTAATATAGATTGAAACACCACCTCCATTGGTTTTCACAACTTCATTTTGTGGTGTAAAGGTGTGTAAGGCATTGTAGCCTTGCAAGGCTGGGGTACTCTCTGAGGCCTTAAACGAGGTTTCTGTGACTGCACAGACATCTACATTTTCTAGTGATAGAAGTGCTTCCAGGAAGTGCAGTTTTTGGTTTAAGCTCCATAGCATTTAGCAGTATGATCCTTATTTTGTTCTGATTGGTTAATTTCATGTTGGTAATGTTGTTTTCAAGATCTTGCCTAAAAAGGTGGCACTATGGGGAAGCAATAGCCTTTGCCAGCAGCCAAAAGCCTAGAGGTGCCAGGTGCAAACCATCTTTGGCAAAGCAATGAGGTTTGTCAACCATGGCTTCCCAAGTTGACAGGGACTGGATTATTCGTTCAGTGGCACCAAAAACACAGTTTTTTAAGTGTCTACAGTCTCATTTTAAATTAATCTGCAATCTCAAAGTACAAAACTGAATCTGTGAAGATGACATACTGCAATTATTAATGCATACCTTACTATTGACTGCATTATACCGATTTAGTGGCCTAGTGAAATTCATCTTCCTGGGATTTTACTATTAACAGACTACTGAATAAGTGAGATTTTACTCAGTGAACATTTTTAGAATAAAGTCCACCTAGGCCAGAACTGAGATAGAAAATGCATTAACAGCATACTCGTCCTTTGTCAGTGTAAAATGGCCAGCCATTGCTCAAGTATCAGTACATCTCTGGAGCTCCAGGGGCTGGAACTAATAGGGATGTAATGCTGGCAACACTACTGCCTAAACTTATCTGCAGTGTCATTAAGCAGGTCTGAATTTGTCAAACTGATATTTGTCCATAAAAAATACTTGTCTGTTCAGGTCTGTAGAGAATAATTTATGTAATTCTGTAGATCCAGCTATGTATTTCTGTAAGATGCACATTTCCTTACTGTGGTAAATGAACTGAAGGGTTGCCATGGTGCCATTTTCAGATTGTACAGTAGTTTTTATGAAGTTAGAGATAGGGAGAGAAATGAAAAAGCGTCTTTGTTTGGAAATTTGACCCCTTATATCTGAAGGAAAATGGCAGTAAAGAAATTTTATTTGTCATGGATTTGTAATTTCTGTAGGAGAGAACTAGAGGTGTGGTGGAATATGTGACATAGAATGATATTTTTTAAGAAAGTTGTATGAGAGGTTTGTCTGTGGATGCATAGTCTATGAGATTGGTGGAGAGTGCTCAGACAGAGGGATAAGGAAATGAATTTTAAGAAATTAGAGGAAGAGGTATTCATCAAAGTGTACACAAAGAGACATTCTCTGCAATTAAACACTTTAAAAGCTAAGGTTAAAGCTGTGGAACTGCAAACAATTCTAGAGAATTTGGAGAGAGACATCTTTTTTTTTTAGTGTTGGGGGGGGGGGGGGATTCACTTCCCTTAAAGTACTGGCTACAAATACAGAGAAATAGCCCAGGACATGGAGGCGGTGAGAGTCTCAGAGGCAAATGGTAAAACAGTAACTAAGGAGACAATTAATGAATTATTTTTTTAAATGTCAGTGGTCTCTGGCTGATTAAATTTGCAGATGATTGCAAGTTAGGAGCTGTCATTGAATCCCCCACAGACACAAATGTTCTCCAGGAGGGCCTGACACAGACAAACAACTGGTGTCAGAGCCATGGACTAGAACTAAATGCCAAGAAATGCATAATAGTATCCTTTGGGAAGTCATCCATCCCTGGTAACTATCATATTGACAACACACCCCTTAGAGTTGACCCAGTAGTAAGGGACTTAGGGACACACATAGATAGTAATCTAGCCTTTGACCATCATGTGTCTACAGTGGTGAGGAAAGCATTCTATGCTTCACAACGTATAAACAAAGGTATGACATCTAAGTCCAAGGAAGTCATTGTGCCACTTTATTTGGCATTCATCAGACCTATCATTGAGTACAGTGCCCCCTTTGGTACGTACCTAACCAGGCATATCCAACAACTGGAACGTCCACAGAGGTTCCTCACTAAAAGAATACAGGGCATAAGTAAAATGTCCTATGCAGACCTCCTCAAGGCTCTATTCTTGTATTCTGTCTCCTACAAGCGTTTGAGGGGAGAGCTATGCCTGGCATACAGAACATTGTCAGACCCCACACTGATGGACCTCTTGCATATTCACAAAAAAAACAGCACCAGAATTATCCATTCTAAATACTTAAACCTTGCCTGTGATATAAATAGGACCTGCTGGAGACAGGTATGTATCCCATAGACTACCCCGTCTATGGAAAAGGCTCCCCATCCATTGTGAAGCAGAGTTCCTTCCTAACCCAATTCAAGTGCATCTTGTACAATTGGATAAGAAACTCGAAATTCATCCCTGGTTTGGCATGTATATCTGTAATGGACACAGGTTACTTGTAAATGGTTCATTTCCCAAAGCCCTGCTTACACTTATCAAGGGTATCAGAACTTGTCAGAGATTTGGGATGCATGGCTAGGCATGTGTGATGTGTTGAACAGCAATGTTACTTCTCAGGTGATGCTAATAAGGTGAAGGTGATTTTTACTCCCAAAGCCTGACAAAAATAGGCTGAGTACACCAGTTATAGGCCAGCTTCCATTCTCCATTTAGAAATTAAAGCATATGAAAAAATCCTGGTTAATAAACTGGAAAGGAATTTGCTTTGATATGTTCCCTTAAATCATCAAGGATTTATAAAGGAAAGAGAGTGAGGACCAGACTTAGTGCATCTGAGGTTGAACATTCAGATAGCAGAACAATTCAAAAATGGTAAAGCAGGAGAGCTTTTCATAGAGTTTCAGAAGGGTATTTGATTATACATAAAGAGGGGCTTTATGGGCCCTATTAGAAAAGATAGGTTGCCCTCCTCACTTTAGGTGTAAACTGCTGTATAAAGAGGCTTTAGCTTGTGTATCTAAAAATAGGCTCTTAACTTGTCCAGTAAAATTGAGGAGGAGAATCAGGCAGGGGTGTCCCCTTTCTCCCCTATTTGTTCAAGCCATGGCAGTGTTTCATGGTTTCTTGAGACACAAGCAGCTGGAAGACGCCACTATGACATCATTGCAGGACCCAATCTTGTCATCGAGGTTTGCAGATTAGTCTGTGATATGGTTGTCATGCCAACAAAGGAGCATGTCAGAAGTATTCATTTCAATTCAGCAGTTTGCAAGGATTTCTGGATTATAGTTCAATATGTGTAAAACAAAACTTTTTGTGCTGGCATGCAGAGGATATAAACTTTAAAAGGATGGAATGAACTTCCGTGTGAGTTAATGACAAAAACAAGACATTGTCTTGTCTCAAGTGATTAAGATAAATGTCAAATCCAGGGTGCAGTATTTGCACACTAAGTAAGAATTGGTATTATCTGAATGTTCTGTTTGTGAGTGGATTCAGATTGGCAAGACCGTATTCTTGCCAAAGGTTATGTTTGTGATCACGTATTTACCCCAGGTAGTGTATTTAGCCTGTTTAAAGGACTGCCAAAAACATGACACTGAAAAACTTCTTCGGGGACTGGCATAATCATTTGTTGAGAAACTTTCATAATTTCTGCTATTGGACACACAAACATTTGAACATACAAGAATGGCAAGGGTATTCTTGTATGTTTTTTTTTTTAAGATTTTATGAGTGTTTCTAATGTATTTGTTAAAAATAGATGTGTAGTACTTGATAAGGTGGTAAGGGATTGTCAGTATCATTCAATTAAATGGAATATGTATACAAAGACAGCTTTATTGATAATGGGTTATGGCTGATATCTTTTGTTTCTGTTCAATAAAGTGGAACAGACAAAAAGTAAGAGGCAAAAATGTAGATGTTCTGTGACAATCCGGACAGTTTAACAAAAAGCTTATATGTTATGCCTGGCTTTTTTCTTCAGTATAGTTAACCTGTTTCACAGGTAGTTCCTAGGAATGTATTAAGGGAGACCACCAAGTTGCCTAGCCCACTTTCCAATGAAATGTGCTAGAATTTAAATTAAAAAGCTGTTATATGTAATATTCTATTGTTATTTCAAGTTAGAAAGTTTCTTGAATAGCTTTTTTTTTTCAGAATGCTTGGCTGGATACATTTCTAAGTCATTAGTGCACCTGATTTATGTCACTTCTCTTGATGTGATGCACAATTGCTGAACCAAATGTTCCTTTATAAATCTCCATTTATTGCTGTACATTTTCTGTGGGTTACCTTTTCAGAGATGTAGTTTAAATGTTGAAAAAAACCTGCATTTTTTTTGTACAGGCTCAATACAAAGCACAGATATCTGTTATGCAGTCAGTTAATGGTTCACAGTTACTGTTATTGAATTTGTTACATTTGATGTCCCCCCCGTACATATCACACATAGTCTGCACATGAAGAATACGCTTATTGAAAGTATATTGCACCCATAAATATGAACTAACACCTATTTATCCCTTCTCCACTCACCCCCTTACTTCTATCAATTTCTCTCCCCTGGCTCTATCTCTAAATGTACCATACGCCTACTTTTCTCCCACTTCTTATTGCAGTTCCCGTTTGTATTATACTAACTTAACTTTAACTTTTCTATAAGCTGGCTAACATTTCTCCAACTATTAAATCATGGTTATGCAACTTGTATCTATTCATAGCTAGTGTTTTCGTATTATTTCAAATTTGATATAATTATTTAAATTGTAGTTGTTTTTTCTAAAATTATTATTCATACAATGTTTTGTAATACTTTGTAGCTTTTCTCCCCAGGACTGCACTGAAAGTGGTCTCTTACTCAGTCAGACTTTCTCAGAAATCAAGTGGCATAAATAAATTAATATATAAATAAATAAATTGGCGTTCTTTCTCCACTCTTGAGTTCTATTTTGCAGTAAGCAAAGCAGCTACAGATGGAATAATCTGGAAGTCAGGCTGTATGTTTAATTCTAGCAGCAGATTGACAGTGGATTCTGGCATGGCAGAAGTGTGTGCAGCGAGTGCGTGGGAGGTGCTGACAGCACGCCTGCAGCTTAATCACTGACACAAGTGCTTTCTTATATATGGAGCTGTCATTTAACTTGGACAGAATTCCTGCCACTGGGGTTCCCAATTAGGTGGCTTCATCTGCATCCGTAACTGTAAAGGATTGCACATTTTGTCTCACTGCTGTTGCCATTCCACAGCTAAACCATAATTAGACACAAACACAGACATATCCCTCTTGTTACAGTGTCTTATAGCCATTTATTTCTTTCAAACACTCTGTTACAGACTGCCATATGAGAACAGTCCTGATCATTTTTTTTTCTTAATCAGGATCTGTGTGTGGCCAAAGTGCTAATTAGTACTGGTTTGCTCTAATTTAAACCAACATTGTTTGTGTATTATGGCATAGACTGTAAAATGAATACATAATGGTACAGAATTAAATAGATTCATGCTGTGCACAGAGAACTGAATACTGTATCACAAGTTAAGCAAACTTTCAAATGATATGCATCTTCCTACAGCATATACCCTCTCTGCAAACTAAGGAGCTGTGTTATACATTTGTTACATAGCAGCTGTTACCTTACTTGTTTCTGGTTATCATTTCCACTGCATGTCATCATCATTGTGCGTCTCTTACACAGCATTATGCAGCTACTCAGGCTCTGTTGCATTGCTCTTACTGTCAGTTTGAATTTAGTTATTCTGTTATTTTATTTTGCTTTAATGTGTGTTTGATTTAGTTATGTTTGTTGCTTTTGCCTAAATTGCCAGGGTTATGATTGAAAAGGGACCTTGGACCAGATGACGTATTCAGTAAACAAATGTTAAATAAATAAATAAAATAGTGTAGATATGCCAGCCATTTGACAAAGGCAGTCATGCAGGTGGCCTCTGTGTATTTCCTGTTGCATTTGTAATCAGTGACCATTACATGATCTGTTAGGTCTTACTTAGAAAACTGTATCTTGGTTTTGCTAGTTCTTATATTGCGTGCAATGATTGTACAGAAATAGGAACAGATGATCAAATGGCAGACACACACAGTTTTTCTACCACATAAATTAGCTGCAGGTTAATTCTTTCTTGACTACCTTTATACATCTTGAAAATAAATACTAATTTGTGGGACATGCAGTTATTTTATGTAGTGTGCCTTCCCCCAAATGCATTATTGATTCAAAACATTTACCAAAATCACCTATATAGCTATACAAAACAGAGTCTAGCTATTTGGTCAGAGGGTCATCTTCTTTTAGAAAAGCATGCTAAACTATGAGGACATGCCTTTGAGAGTGTGGCTTTGGTTGCAGGAATTTTTAAAATCCTTGTAGACCCAGAAGGTCATATTATCAGAGTGTGAAATGAGATTCTCAGGTATTCTGACGATTTCACTTGCTGTTGAGGTCAAGCCTTCGAAATGTGCACAGTCAAATTCAGACATTCCAAAATTGCTTAAATCCAAGATAGCATTCTGTAGCTGGAATGACTGGATCATTATGTATTCTGAAAATGTACAAGCCCATGTCCATATGGACAGCTCACAGCAAGAATGCCTTCAGGTTTAAGCACTCCAAACATTACATACCTGCAGTCAATACAGGGAAAATTTTACTCTCTGATTCTCAGTCAGTCCAGGATTGTTACAGAATGTGTACCATTTGTTTTAGGCATCTAAACCCCAAATATGTTTATTATATACAGTGAACTAATATTAGATTTAAATAACCTAAAGGCACTGTGAAGAATAAACTATGTGCCGAATAATTAATTTATGTACCTTGGCTTAATTTGCAAGCATCGCATTATCACGTGTAAAATAAATAAATTAAGCAAGTAACTAAGTGTAATTTAAAAGGAGCCCACTGAAGGTTTGGTTACTGTTTTATTAAGATACTATCTTTGAGGTCACTGCGAAACATTCCTGCTTATGGGTTACTTATACAAGTAGTCAAGAGGTTTATTTTTAAGAATTCCAACTCGTTAAGGTTTTCTAGTACCTTTCTGTTTTGTGCATCTGTTCTAATGGTTTTGGCACAAGTAAACAACATTTCAGAGAAGCAGTGCTTGTGGACAGACCATGTACTTCAATGTTAAGAGGACACTTGTTATATGCTGGCTTGCAACACTTAGTTTTAGGAATCCCAGCTTTTGAAAGTGTCTAGTATCACTATAGTTTATCTGTTATTACATTTCATACATAGCTAAACAGTTGCTCATAGAAAACGCAGTTCATACTGAGTAGTAATATGGAAAACTGCAGGGTAGACTGGATTCCAACCCTTTCAGTATTTTTTGGCATTGTCATTCAGTGCACTGTGTAGTTCTTCTAAATAACAGAATCCAAACAAGTGGCCTGGAAAGATAGAAAACAGCAGTCCACAACTTCGATTCCAGAATTTTAATAATAAAAACACCAACACATTAATGCCTCCAAAATAACACTGCGTTTTCATCCATGGTGTACAGACTTCATCAGATGCAGACAAAAGACATTAACCCAACTTTTATATCCCTCTCATTATGCAATTAAAACAGTAAAATTAGTAATGTAATAAGTTAAAATAAAACACATGTTAAAATGCTGTTAAAAAGCCATTTAAAACTTTTACAAAAAACAAACTGACAAAATACATCCTAAATATGCATCTGCAAAAACATACATTTCTCTAGTTAAAACAATATTTAAACAGCTATAAAAGTGTTTTTGCATTCTTCTAAATAACAGTTATGAATGAAATGCTGAGGTTTCCACATTTGAGTCAGTCACCGCTAAAGCAGCTGTTTCATACAACTAGCATGTTAACACTTTTTTGTGGTCTGACGGTAGATGGACTGCTATGAACTTTTGAGAGACAGCTGTATGTCATAGCCTGTGTTAGCTGTGACTTGGTTGTACCCCAAAAGCAAGCAGTCTTCATTTATGAATTGTAGAATACAACGAGCCATGTAGTAAGATGTTTGTCTTTTTCTGTAACTCCAAACCTGTTCCTGCACTGTAATGTTTTATGTTAGCAATTCATCGGGTGTTTCTGTTATTCTGTTTTAAATTAGAATGCGCATTCATCTCTCTAATGAAATGTCAATCTTTGAATGACCAAGTGCCAAAATCCCCCACACCCCATGAACTTAAATATATCAGCTTTGAGATCTCCATACCCATGACAAAAAGGGAGATGTTAGTCTCGGACGTAGTATATGTAAATCCAGATTTCTGCTCATTCAGCCTCCATATTTCAACTCTAGCTAACTCAAATGCTGAGAATCCAAATGGTTTCCTATATATTCTGTGTATTTTTATCTTGGATCTCGATTATTCTTAAGAGGGAATTAAGGCTTCAGTAATCAAAGATGCTAGATAAACATATGCCCCTGTGGTATGCCTCAACAAATTGAGTTTTCCCCATTTGGTGCTTTTTGGAAACTCACTACAATATACCAAGAAACTACCTGTGCTATCTGAGTTTTATACATTGAGTATGTGGTGTCAGAAAATCATATGCTATGAATGCTTGTGCATCAGAAAGGGATCTAAAATAGTTCTTTGAAGACAACACAACCAAAGGAAACACATTTGAGTTAGTTTTATGTTTAGAAGATTTTCAGTATTCTATTTAGAAAAAAAATTTTTTTTTCAAAACAGGCAAAACACAAACATGCGTCAATTATTTGGTCTTTTTGTATGGACAAAAGATACCAGGTTCCCGTCATACAGGAAATAAAACCCGCATCCCACCCCACTTTAAGCTGTTTCCTACCCATACAACAAGCCTAATAAAATGGCTGACTTGTATGACTACTGTAGCACTTGTTTTGACCATCATGATTTTTATTTAGTGTGTTCATTTTACACAAACTGGATTTCACCAACAGGACTTGATAAAACCTCCCTGAGCCAAATGGTCTTTAACAAACAGCCTAGTTGTGTTACAGCAATTAATATCTCATGAGCATATATATATGACTAATCAGTTTGTATCAAATATTACAATGATCAGAAAAAATGATTTATGAAGTACAATCAGAAGAAGCTGTGCAACAGGGAATTAGTTAGTGGTCAGTCTCTATGATATTGCAAATTGTGAACTTCTGGAATGTGTGCTAGAAAAGGACATCTGACTGAACAACTGTAATATTGACTTTTCAAAAAACTCAAATTAATGTTAATACAATGTATGATCTATTTATGTATACAGGGATAAAGCCCTCACTGTGACCCAGTTGACATGAGTTTGAGTAGTGGCTGAGGAGGTGGGAGTGAGTGGCTTCCAACAGCTTTATCATCCTGAGTAGAGGATGTTGAACGTCCTGGTAGGCTAAGTGCTTATGCAAATGGATGCTTTCATGCAACCAGTGGACGTACCCTAGAGACATGGCCTTGGTGGTCCAAAGCTAGAAAATAAAGCTCTGAGTGGCTTACATGGAGCAATGCATATGTTAGAGGAAGGTCATAGAATGCCTCTACAGAGATTTGGATGCTGACACCAGCCAGTAGGGGGCAGTATTGAGGCCAAATAGAAATGCCCTGAGTGGCTGCCTTTGCGATTTCTACATCACAGATTGCTCTCATCCTTATGAGTGTGAATAAATGGGCAGCAGCAGCAGACTGATGGTTGGTAGGCATGGGGGACCAGAAAAAAGAATTGATAGAAAATGCATATAATCTGTTCCATATGGCATTATAAAAGATGGCTTCCAATATTCACATGCTAGAACAAGTAATGAGATGGAATGTTTGTAAGTTAATTGCATAATAGCAAAATAAAATATTTTCCACATATCAGTGTATGTGACCTTATACAGAAGCATTTTCAACAAATTGTTGCTGACTAAGCAAACTATAAGAAAACCAGTATTTTAAAAGGTAAACCGATATTAGTATAAGCTCATTAAAAGAAGAACAGATTAAATTTGACATATTGGCAAAAGCAAATATGCATTAAAACATTTCTAAGTTGTTTTGTGGATCCTTAAGTAAATACAAGGACCAGTCATTATTTTGGAGTCATCCTAGATGTTAATTATATGAAACACAACTAAGCATTTTTTTCAAATGTCAATGAATGCAGATATATGAAGAAATATTTCAAGTAAAATGCAGTACCAGCTTGGGGTGTGGGTACCACTGGTATCCAGCAGAGCAGCAGACTAGACAATGTTTCTTTGTACTATTCTTTTTAAATATAAAAATGGGAATGGGCTCTGGATAACTAAATATGTTGCTGATTGCAAACTAGATAATATAATATGATTATTTTGTGAAAAAAATGCCAAACTTCTATGGGACATTCTAAAAAAAAAATACATACCTATAGTGTAAGAGTAATGACCAGAGCTGCTATTGTAGAAGACAGTCTGTAATTACTTAATCAAGTGAATGACACAGACAAACAAATATCTGATTGAAGTTCTACATGTGGATTTTTTTGTTGTTCTGATGTATTATTGATGCAAAATCAGGGCACTTTTCAAGTTTCAAACATGCTAGTACCTTTTAAAAACAGGCCTTGCTCATGGTAGGTCGAAGCCTTTTAAGTTCAAGTATGGTACTGACTGCATCATAATGTAATTTTTTGTAACTGAGATGCTAGCTTAGGATTGGTTCCAAACAAATTTGTTTGGGCCTACCACTGGCAGTAGCCCATTCTGAATCCCAGCCATTGAGTTGTAATATTAGAAGACATGAGAAAGGGTTAGGGTTAGGGCTTCCAAGGCTTAAGCTGGGAGTTCAAAATAGTTGTGAAAAAGAAAGGAAGACATATTTCCACATGAAAAGAGGGATGTGGGCATGAAAGCGAAGTCAGTATGAAAGTTATAAGACTAATTAGTATTGAGAAAGAAAAACTATATGGAGAGAATTGAAAGGTAACGCTGAAGTTTTCTCTAATGATAGGGGACATAAACAAGAATATCAACTCAGGTACTGCTTCAGTTGATAGAAAAGAATAAGTGTGCAGGAATTAAGATATAAATCTTTCATTGATACATTAAGGTTTACACCACAAACTGCTAATTTTAGGAAAGGTTAGTATTGATAATGAGAGGTCAGTGATACTTTGTGATATGAATCTCTAAGTTTAGTGTGCCTTATCTTTCTGTTGATGAAGGTTTAAGCCATTTAATCAGATGTTTGAGGAACTATTTATTCTGTAAAGGAACAAGTGGCCAAAGAGGCTAAATGCACATCCCTATGGAGGTATTAATAAGAGATTTGAGTACAGAGAGTCTACAGAGTCTGTCTTGTTAACATAATCATTTCAGTAAGGAATTTCTGAGGTCCTTCAAGTTAAGTGATATGTTTAGACAAATACATGCAAAAATGTGCATTATATTTGATGATAGGTCTGTTGAGGTATGAGTAAAGGGGAATTAAGACTCATTTGGATCTGGATGAAATGAAAGAATGTCTGCAGTTGGATATAGTTTTGGTTTGCATTTTAGGACTCTGCACTGCCATTATTAATTCACCTTAAATAATTTAATTTGCAGCACTGAGTTTATGGCTAAACAGAAAAACAGACCATCATTATGATTGTGACATTTAATGTACATATACTTTTTCTTCTAAAGTAGTGACTTTTGTTTTCTTATTAAGCCTGTTCTTACTACAGTTTTATGTTTGGAAAAAATGAACAATTTTGACTAACACTGTGTGATTATTTCAAGGTTCTGACATGTGTTGTACATTACTAATGTACTTTTAGTAAATAAAATCCCAGCAAATGTGTAGAATTTCTATATCTCAAATGAATGAAATAAATATAACATTGCATTTCTCGTCAGATAGCCATTTCATTTTTAATGCATAGATAGTACTTAGTTAAAGCAGTTCTTTTGACATTAATAATGTGACTTTATATTGTAGCATTTGTATACTGAGTTTCAAAGCATTATTTCATTGACGTTTACTGCCAATGAAGTGTAGCGTCACCATTTCGTAATTAGTTATTTAAAGCACGGTTACAACATACATGATCTTTAATCATGTATCTGTTGCACATTGTTAGTAAATGTCAGGATTTTGGAGTGGTAAAAGCATTCAGCAATGCATGACTTATTCTCTCACTCACTGCTTATAGAGAGGATGTTAAGAAAGGTTAGCTTGATTTTAGGATGTTTGAATAGGAAGTTGAATCTAAAGAACTCTAGTTTAAACATTTGCAGACGAGGCCTTATTTAGAGCATTGTGCACACTTCTGGATAATATCTAGGAAGTTAAGTATACAGATATATTTCTATGCCAATGACATGATTAGGGGTCAAAGAAGAATGTAAGGCACATCTGTATTCCTATATCATTAAAGATATTGCATGCACAGTTTCAGCATGCCACTTGAATGGATTTGCTAAATGGTATAAAAATATGGTGGGGGAGTCTGTTTCCTTTCACTGAAAAGATGGCAAATGCAACATGCTGCGTATAAAAGGAAGAGTAGGATGACTGTTAAAGGATGTGTGTAATAATTGCACATTGGCAGATCTAGAAGTGTGCTGCACCTCTTTTGATTAGCTGGAAAAATTACCAAGGCAGGCAGATCTCAGCCTTTTCTCCTGGCATGTTTTGTATGCCAATGTGTAAGATTATCTATCTGCATTTGTACAGCTTTATTCACATTATCCAGAGTATTGTGGGTGTCTGTTCAGCTCATAAAGCATTGACTCAGGTACTCTTTCATGTGTAACATAAAACTTGCATTCATCATGACTTCTGCTGGAGGTCTCCATCAACACAGATGTTTTTGCACACAATTCAAAATGGTTTGACAATGGATTTGTCTCATGAAGATAGTTGGTAACTGGTACTGATAGATGACAAAGATATGAGCCTTTGAAAACTCATAGTGGCATACCAATGACTTGCCAGAGTTTATATTATTTAAATAGATCCTTCTGCACAATATCTAATCTTTGACTTATGATAAAGACATTTTCAGGACTTTAGTCCATTATTTGATTGGTTATACATTTACATTATGAATAATATTTACTTATTTATTTATTCAGTTTGGTAATCTGGGTACCTCTCAACTGTACAGATTTTTGCAGAATGATTTGATTTTTTGCTTATATTTTTGGTTTGTTTCTCATAAAATTGTGGTTTTCTGGCAAATCACTAGCAAATCATTGAGGACTGAAGTCAGAAAACAATGGCACACATTTCAGTTTCAGACTTCATATCATTCATAAAATTCTTGCTCATGAATAACTTGCTATTCTATCCACTTTCTAAGCTTGTAAGAGCAATTTTTAAAAAATGTGTCTATATTTAGGCCTTTGTCCCCCCATTATTTGCCCAAATGGTTTGCTCTAACAGGTTGAGAGGTATGCAGCAGAGATCCGAATGGATCTGTTTCGGTTACAGCCCAGATGAACACAAATGACAGTAGACAATCCAGTTAATAGGTAGTATTATGGATGCAAACAAAATATTGTATGAAAACAGCAATGAATCGGTGACAGTAATGATAAAAAGCACAGAGTTTAACAGACAATTGCAATGGACAATTAGAGTAAGGAGTGAAGAAGAAGAACGTGAAAGAAGGGATAGAGCACAAAGTGTAAAAGATAACAAAAGAAAGGTAAGATAAGGGCACACAGAAAATAACTGTACACCATATGTGTAAATGTGAAGGAGATATTGTATATTAGTGTAGTGGAAATAATGTGAGAAAGGCAAAGGCACCTGTCTTGTAAAAGGGCAGAATAGGAAATTAAATGGTGTGTGCAGGGGGAAAACATTTGCAAACTGACCCCAACGCGAGTTGATGTTTAAGATGAGCATGAAGTGATGTGTAAGATGTGAGGGCTTTAAGATTAGTAGAAAGGATGGGATTCCTGGAATTCAGTGCTTGGGATAGAGAAGGCATGGCTAATAAAATGAAGTCTGCTGCTGGGACATTCAAGAAGTGGACCAGATTGGTAAAGACTTAGATTGTAACTGTCAATATAATTATTCCAGAACTGAACACTAGGTAAATAAAGACAAATGAAGTAATAGCTAGAGATGGCACCCACACTGTACCATTCAAAGACAGTGGTGAATTGCAGTATATTCCTTTAGCATCTAGATTTTTGTTTCCTGTTGCTATAGGCAATTCTTCTGTATCACCTTCTATTTTAACTAAATCCATTGGCTCTGTAATTCATTTTCTGAAGAACTTGGTAAATGCTGCCCAGTGTCACAGTATCACCTATTGCTGACTTACATGTTGGCTAATATCACTTAATTACGTCTGGAGCTCACATTATGAGAAGTGACATTATTTAGAGAGGCACTGATGCTGCAGTAACATGCTTCCAGACATACCCGATCAATGAGAAAGTGTTCAAAGCTTGCCAGTACCCTACAAGCGTGTGTGAGGATGTGTTTTTACCACAGTTGTGTGAGGATGTGCATTTAATACAATTGCTAGGGAGACAGAAGAAGTGATCCCAAAATCAAATAGCTTGACGTCTTTCTCAGGTGGTTACATTGTAATCCCTGATGGGGCCCTTTAATGGACCAGAAATGTTTTTAAAATGATCATCATACTTGTTCACTATCTACTTCTCTTTCTCCTTTCCCACTTTACTTTAGTGACATCCTGTAGCTGCACTACTCTCAGACTGCTTTCAGGAATCTAAGAAGGTTGTGGAAGAGTTAGGATTGCATCCTTTCAGGACTTCCTTCTGTTGAGTCATATGCTTCCAGTTGTTAAAGTACTGTAGCCAGGCGATTAGGCTACCTCTGTGTCTAGATCATTCACAAAAAATAAACAAAATCAACACGCAGACAACATAGTTTTCTAGCTCATGTGAATAGTGTACTAACATTAAATCGACAACTTCCTGTAACATTAACATCCCCGTTCCTGAATTGTGATCCCTGCCATATCCCACTCCGCTCCTGTTATATTTTGAAAACAGAATCTGTGATTCCCTCTTTCCTTGCTTTATGAAAAATCATTAGCTCTTGCCACCCCAGATAATCATAAACAACTCTTACCAGTGTATCACCAATATTTAAATGTAACACTTTCTGCAAATTTCCAGCAAGCTTGTCCACTAACAAGCTTGTCCACTAACAAGCTTGTCCACTAACAAGCTGGTCCACTAACAAGCTGGTCCACTAACAAGCTGGTCCACTAACAAGCTAGTCCACTAACAAGCTGGTCCACTAACAAGCTGGTCCACTAATCATTCAAAACTGTAGATGTTTTATGAACTGTGGTATCATGGGGACATAAAAATACTGAAATACAGAGAGGACAGTGCTAGTTTATTTCTGATTTACTTGATTTTTGTTGCGATCACCTAATATAATTTCATGCTAAACCTCTACTCAGACTAGTTTTACTCTTCTTTAGAATGATTAACTGCTGTACTTACGTTCATTTGATATTTTCATTCTATTTTGGGATTATATTTTTTTTTACTGTGCCTGTCTCTGTTCAGATACTCAGTGCTACCCACTCATTATAACTTGCTTTCCCATCTCAAGTATAGTTTGAAGCTAATATTCAGTACAGAAATGTTATAATCTCGGTTGCTTTTTTTGAAAAAATAAGAAAATTGTATGCATTTGTTGTAGTCATCCTTGTATATAAAATCAGGTTTTAAATCAGATTCTTAAGGCAGTTTCTGTTCTTCAGAGTAAGAAACCGTGAATTATCAAGGCATGCATATGGCAGTTTGTGGAGGTAAATTAATGAAGCCCTAGCAGTACTACTGCAGGTAACATTCATTGCACTGTTAGAAATTGTTGAAAGTGAAGCAGGTAAGGCCACAGCCAGGCATTCATATTTACTAAGTGCTGGAAAACAGTTTGGAAGCTGACTTGCAGAGCCCTACAAAGTGCCTAGTTTCTCTTAATTATATTATATTTTAGATAGCTTTTATGAAAACCTGGCTGTATTTCTAAGAACTGGAATACTGTGTGTATGCAGAATCACAGATCCCACCATAACTGCCTGGCTTCACTGAAATATATGATCATTGTTTAACCACCAGAGTACAAGTTGCCACGCATATTAAGCTCCACCTTGATGCATTTGTATTTGCATAGTTTGTAGAATAATATGGTGTTCTAATTTTTGGCTGGTATGCATCTTTACAGACTTCCTGTCTATAGTCTGTTATGTTGCTCCTATTCGTAACAACCATTTTCATTGCCACCCTTCCTGTTTTATAAACCGTCATTGTGCCATTAATGTTTCCTTTGTGTTTGCATTTTGGTTTTGCAGCAGATTATGGGTCCTACTTACCTGATTGCACAACTGAGCAGTTATGCAATACATGTGCCACCTGGCTGACTTCAGCTGACATTGCATTGCTGCTCCTCTGTCCCACTCCTTATCCACTCCACCCATCTCCGCATGTATAATTTGTGAAATGTGCCCAGAATGCACAGGTATTCCCTGCTCACTTAAAGATATCTTCACTTTCGTAATTGTTATAACACATATAAACTCTGACACTTGGTACATACACCTTCAAAAATATTCCATGAATTTAAAAAGAAAAATCTGTGAGCTGCAGTTGTACTTATAATTCCTCTCTCTCTGCTTTCTCTAAAGTTATCAAACAATTTCACTGAATCATGCAAAATTATCCTCAAAATGTCAGCTTAAATTCTGAAGAAAAACCTATACTTGTAGCTATGGCTGATCAGCCAAACCTGTTGCTACAGTTCAACTTTCACTACATTCTTTTATTCTCCCAAATGCAGCTCCAGGTTAACTGTTTACATGGAATATAATTTCTAAGACACAGTATGATGCTGCAGGCTGCCTACACATTTATCACACAAATTCAGAAACCCATAATCTTTCACAATAAATATTGGAACCCCTTGCCATAAGTATCCATCATGACTTCTCAAATGAAGGAAAAACTGTTAAAAGGCAGCAGTTATCTCAGCACTCCTTATGCTGTATGTCAGGCTTCAGGCTTCCTGTCTAACTTTGTCCTCCTGTCTGGTGCTAAATACAGACAAATAAGCTTCACATTAATATCTTCTCTTCTCTAATGCAACCCACATGTAAAGTAGCCAATCAATAATTCATCTCAAAAAATACATACATAAACTATTATTATAGCACAGTTAAAGGAACCACTTCATAGAGACTACACTAAACTCAAAATCATTGCCCTCTTTCTATAATAATCTGGTGACAGTCACAGTGACTGTTGGTACCCCTCACCATTGCTTTGGTTTGGTATACATCACAGTACTCTACTACTACTACTCATGGCAAGGAGTTACAAATAAGAAATCTTAATTGTAGTGTCATCAACAGTAAACTTCACCAAGTACAGCTATGACTAGCTCAAAACAGCATAGATGTATGTGCTCATAGTGAAATCTGGCTAAAGCTCTACACAATACATTTTCAAGCCTATTTCCCCAACTATACTGCTGCTGCACTCCTGCACAGACCAGCAACACACTTTGGGGTGGTTACATGCTGCTGAGTAAATCCTTTGTAGGTTACAAAATCATAGCTACCTTATCCACCAGAGAGGAAGTTGATCTTAAAAGGTTACTAGTTGACGCCACACTTCCCTGGAACATCATGCTTACTGTAGTTACTGTACAATCCCCCAGTCTCTGTCAGCATTCATGTACCTGGTAAAACTTTATAAAGTGACTCTCTTAGAAATAAATACTTCCTTCTTCTTAGTGAACTAAACATTGATTTCCAAGGACACTCCAGACATGACCTAAGTAGGTTCCTTACTGATCGCAGTCATACCAATTGATTACAGAACCAACCTGGAAATGACTAAAATCTAATTTCTCATGGTTTTGCTAGAAACAGCTGCACAAAACCAAATCTCTAGCTTACAATACCATTTAATATACTAAACTGTAGCAGTGTTTGTGGGGGTGGTGGTGTGGGGCAAGGGTTACTATAAGCATCTTTTCATGTTTTGACACACTAGTTACCCACCCACCAACCAACCAACAGTAGTGATCTACCCTTCTAAAATAAGTGACTATTGTTCTATAGCATTTACATGTATGATAAAAATACCAAAAGCTCCCACATCTTAAAATACCAAAAGCTCCCACATCTTTTTCCCATTCTAACCAGCACTGTAGTCAACACTCATGATGAAACAAATGCTGTTGTATAAACTGACCTCTGGCATCACATAAATCAGTGGTGCTCCATGCTTCTTATCTACCACTCTTCTTCACATTCAGAATTCTAATGTTCACACTATACAAACACTAAACGGTCACACGTTATGTAAGACACCTGGTCTTTGTCACAAACTTAAACAGAGAATCTGTTTATAATACCTGGAAGCATGCACCATTTCCTTTTTGCAATACCTAATATGTAATTCTTTCTAGTCAGGCTGAAAAGCAGGTACACATACTAAAGCATTTTAATTATTCAAATAAACACAAAATACAACTGTTAAGCACTTTCGGTCCTATCATGGAACTGCTTCAGACCAAGTTGCATAAATTAAAAACCTCAATAAAAACATTTAATTAGTATCATATGACCTCATATTGATTCAATGATTTAACCAACTACAAGTATTTAATTTTACCTGCCAACAGTGTTCTTTCCAGTTTAATTCATCCTCTGCATCCAGCCTTAATTTAATACCTGATCTATCATAGAAAAACTAAAATTGTTGGGGATACTCCCATATTTGTTTCTAAGACAGGAAAAAAATTAAAAGAATATTTTTATAGGAATAAGTTTATGAATAAAGAGACAAAGGATAAGAAAGGTATGTTTAAATGTGACAATGGTAAATTATGCCCATTTGTGTTAGGAGGGGATAAGATGAACATAGCAGCAAGAAATGATAACATTAAATTATATCATGAATTTAGCTGTAAATCAAATATGTGGTTTATGTTGCTTTATGTGGACTATGTTCAGCCTTTTATATAGGTAGAACTTGTGGAGAAGTTTACAAAAGCATGTATGAGCATTTGAAGGCAGTGGATAATAAAGAAGTTGATAATGATTTGGCTAAACATGTTATGCAAAAACATAATATGGATGAAGACAAAGTGAATTTTAGGTTTTCTGTGATAGATCAGGTATTAAATTATGAATTTAGGCTAGATACAGAAGATGAATTATGTTGGAAAATATTGTTGGCAGGTAAAATTAAATGCTTGTAATTTCCTGGGTATGACTGAAATGGAAAATCACAATGTGGTGCTGAAAAGGAAAGGGTTAAATCATTAAATCAATATGAGGTCATGTGATACTAATTGAATGTATTTATTGAGGTTTTTCTAATTTATGCAACTTGGTCTGAAGAAATTCCATGATAGGAATAAAAACGCTTACCAGATGTATCTTGTGAACTACTGCGGTGGTGGTACTGTGGTAGAGTTGTCGCCTCATAGCAAGACGTTCTCCCATTCGATTCTCAGCTAGAGCGTCTTATGTGTGGAGGCATACATGAATGGGGCGTGCCTTCATTGAAGCTTGTGCATCAGGGCTGGTAACCCGGTACGTAAAAATCAACTACCAATCATTAGCTGACCGGAGTTCCGCTGTGGCGAGCCCTAACCGGGAAAATCCGAAAGACACAAACAAATACAAACAAACCAGGTGTATCTTGTGTTTATTTGAATAATTAAATTGTTTGAATTTTTATCAGACCGTATTTCGTTTTATTATTTTATAAGTTCGGGCTAGAACATTGGATACTCTGTTGTCTTCTTTTTGTACTAAAGCATTTATTTATTTGTTTATCATATAAATACAAAACATTCTCGAACCTCAGAAATTCTGGAAAGATATAAATCAGCTGATGATTTGCTCTTAACTAAATATTATTTCTTACACTTTTACCTACAGAGACTTCACCACAAAGCCCTCCAACAACCATCCAAATTTTAATCTGTGCAGTTCTCCTAGTCCATCTAGAGTACCATTTAGTTTTGCACAACAAACAGTTCCCCAAATCATACACAGACATTCTAATTCAGTCCCTACCTATTCATGGTTCTACCATTTCTGATAGTTTCTTCCCCTAATTTCAACATCACCATCTTACATACACTAAGTTAATCACAGCCTGCCTAGCTCTTATTAAAATTCTCCAAAATTATACTGGCATCATCCCTTAAGATCAAATGATAAGTGACTCCTTATCACACAGAAATCAAAGACATCTACAGGATGGTCTCTGTACTCTAACATTATGGGAAAAACCTGGAACTCATTCCATTTAACAACTGGCTCATTACGCAATCAACCCATGTTCAAAACTGCTTTAAAAACATTCCTAACTAATTCCTGGCTCTTCTGATGCTCCACACCAGGCTAATTCCATCCAGTAATGCATTTCTGTTTATAACCCCACCTTTGCCTTCTATCCATAGTGTTAGTTGTCAACCCACTTTATTAGAACAGTTCTCTTCCTTCACCTCTTCAATGTAAAATCATTTTTCTGACCTATATCCATCTCCTCTACCTTGCTACTATCTCCTGTTCCACTACTGAAAATTATACTCACTAGCTAGGTTACCAAAGTGTGTATCCTTAGTACTCATTTGTATAGCTCTCTTTGTCTAGTATGTTTATACACACACTTTCTCATCTCTTGTATGTACATATTCCTTACTTTACTAACCGATTTTCACTCAAATTCTCATCTCCGTCAGTATGTCAACTTTATTAATAATCCTTTTTCTCAGCTAACAACTATCTCTCTATCTCTTTTGAATTCATGGATTTTTCCCACTTAACATCACTTCCAGCTCTCTCTCTCTCTCTCTGTCTCTCTCTCTTCATGTCTTGTAATTTAAACAAGTTAAGCTCAGTTGCATCATTAATCTTCCTATTTCTTAGGTTACTCTGTATTATATTGTATTACACTTGCATAAATGACAACCTTTGCAAATCTGTCATTTTATACTGCACTTGTATAATTGACAATCCATATCAAATGTTGATATGTGATATATTCTGCTGTTTTTTTTTTTTTTCATGTAATTATTTTGGAGCTTTCCTCCCCAGACCGCTGTTGAAAATGGGTTATTGCCCAGATGGACTTTCCCCGTAAACAAATGTCAGTAAATAAATAATAAAATAAGCAGTATGGAGACTTGATATTCCATCACATGTACCATGTTTTTAGACTTTCTGTCATATAACAAACTAGTCCAGATATTCTAATAACGACAATGGTTACTTCCATTCCCAAATTTGCTAGGTCATCTAATACATTGGATTTTATCATATCTCCCTACTTCATCTAGGAAAATTGCTCAAATGTTTGCATGCAACCAAATTACTGGCTTTCACTAACAATATAATCTGCTATCATCACACCAGTTTCATAAAACCTCACACAAAGGACAAAGGACACATTACAGGTGTATGTTTGTTGATTTCACCAATTCTTTCAACTCAGTCAGCTATAACCTGTTGCTTTACTACCCAACCTAGCCTAGTTTCATTTTTTTCTGTCTTAGATTGTTGGTTCTTCACCCACCTCAGAAATAGAAACCTTTGCAGTTAAATGCATCTATATGTTATCACCACAAAAATCAATACAGGTATTCCCCAAACCTCAGTCTTAGCCCCTGCTCTTTTCAGAATATTCATTAATTCTCTACCATGAGATCTTATGCACTCTAATGTTTTTCTGTATATTTATGATTGTTTTTTACAAATCATTTCCTAAATATAACATAATAGTAATTAAATTATATGACTATATGAAGGGATATATCTAGATCCATATGTCTGTATCTACATCTACTACATATATATGTTTTTGTGTGTGTGTGTGTATCAAGTTGAGCAGATTGAGTATGATGCATCTGCATTTAAATGCATATTATGCATGTATTTTTTTCTGTATATCATTTACATATGAGAGGTGGAAGGACGGAATCTGAAGACATGATCTACTATTAAAACTAGGGAAACATTTTTCTTTCTAAGTAGAAATATTCTTACCAGTAGACAGAAGTGTGCCTTTCTAGAATCATGTTGGTCCATCGACAGACTTTTGAGTGAGTGGCAGTAGAATGCAGTAAATGCCTTGAAGTTAGTTTCATTGAGTATAAATGGAAAGGATTGTTTGCAGAGGGGGTAGCCTTTCCTTGCACCTCTTATGCTGAGAGACACTGGAAATTTCACACATACGTAAAGGTGAACAAAGGATAAAAGACCCACTTGGGTTACACAAAAGGCAGTGGCCACACAACCAATGTCTGAACACTAAAAGAACCTTTATACCATTCTTCTTAAAGATGAAAGTGTGTTATTTTGTAGGAATTCCATGTACACTTTGGGGTGCTTATCTGCCAGTGAATATGTATAGCTATGTTGATCATCAGAATATTTTGCAGTGCAGTCAATGAGCATTCATCCATGGTGGTGCAGCGGTAGCGTTGTTGCCTCGCAGCAAGAGGTTCTCCTGTTCGATTCTCAGCTGGAGTGTGGGGAGTGCCTTCTATGTGGAGTCTGCATGCCCTCCCCGTGGTCGAGTGGCATTCCGAAAGACATGCGTGAATGGGTGTGCCATAGTTGAAGGTTGGGTATCGAGCTGGCAACACAGCACCGTAAAAATGTACTGCTAATCATTAGCAGACCGGAATTCCGCTGTGGCGACCTCTAACCGGGAACAACAACAAAAAAAGTCAATGAGCATTCATGGAAATGTATTTTCTTCAAAATGACTAATTTGGAATTTTTATCCCCTTTAAATATGCCTTGCCCATATGGCACTGACTAACTTTTTTTCTCCCTTAAATTGAGAGTAACACAAAAAATGAGGTGAAAATGTATTTGCGGTCTTGTCCTTTACAGATCATAGATAAAAAAAGATGTTGCAAAATCTTCTGACATTCAGCAGGTCTAATTAAAGCTGGTCCTGTTATAGCTATTTAATGGGATTATTCAGTTATATTTCGTAATGCATTGCACCTGATTATTTAAGACAAATTACTGATTGTCAGTCATACAAATGATCACTAATTTGCAAAAATTGGTATTTGCATCTGAATATCAAGACTGTGATTGTTCCTTTATCTGAGTTAAATGAAATCCCCACATGTTGGTATATACAAATAGCAGGAGTTTCTGTTCAAATGTTTCTGATTCTCTGTGATTACACTTGCAAAGGTCATCCGCAAAATAGTCAGTTTCATTAGGAAATTGAGAGTTCCCTGTTTAAATAATAATAATATGCCACAGAGATAATCAGATAATTTCAGAGACTCGTAACATAGACATTGAATTTATTTTGCAGCAGAGCATCCCAGTATCACTCTCTGAAATTTTGATTATAATAAATCAAATCATTCTAGAGAGAAAGGGCAATATTCATAAATGTAGAGCAACTTACAAGGTAAAGGCGTGTGCTTGTGTGTGTGGGGGGGTGAAATGGCTTATCAAAGCAAAATGCATGTCACAAACACTGATGTATCCTTGCTGCGTATGATTACACTCAGTTTCCCAAATGCATATAGTGCATGTAACGGGTCTATATCAGAATTGCAAAAGCTGTCTTTCGTGAATACATGTTCATCGACACATATACGTTGAAGAACGAGAACAGCAAAGTACCAAAAGAGTGAAAGGGAGAATGCTGAATGGTGTTTCTTGACCTGCAGGGTGATCGTGGGGATGAGGAAATGAATCCTTTTCCCCACTGTAGTGCGGTCTTGGAGTTGGTATATATAAGTAGGGGGGATGTGGGGGGAAAACGTTTGAAAAAGTGTTTTAGGTAAGGTTTGTACAGTTAGGTTTACCTTACCTGTATGGCGCTGTTACTTCATGGAATGTGTTCGGCATTCTCCATTTTGCTTTTTTTGGTACTTCGCTGTTCTCGTTCTTCGACGTTTATGTGTCGATGAACATGTATTCGCGAAAGACAACTTTTGCGATTATATTATAGACCCCATGTAACACAACTCAACATGTTATGCATCATACAGCTTAGAGGACACAATTCCTGAAAAGCACCATTTACAATACCAAGACATTTGACAAGTCTTTCAGAAGTGCAAACTATATATGCACAAGGAATTATGGACGATCTCTAACAAAATGCACAGAAGAACATACATCCTGTCTAATACATTTATGGCAAGAGCAACAATAGTTGTTGGTCAGGCCATTTGCTCTGCCATGTGAGTAGGCCCATTGGGGGCTGTACATATCCCTCTGCCTACAGAAGTATTGGGCCATTTCTAAATAAATTCACAACCACTGGATATCCTGGATAACTTGTGCAAAGGGATGGGGTAGAAGACATATGGTGAAAAAAGTAACCTCCTATCCCTACAGACTGGAATAATGATATCACTGTCAGTATTCATAGGTTCATAGATTACTACTAGGCTAACTGCCCTCGTGGGCTATTTTAAGCCTAGCCAATTACCCACTGTGAGACTCATACCCTGCACCTTATGTCTTTAAGGTAAACACCTTAACCATTAAGCCAAACTCCCAAACAAAAGCCAAAGAAATGTTAGACAAGCCAAACGGGTACTATTGGGCATCACAGCCATCAAGTGGCTAGATTCTGCAGCAGTTTCTTGACTATCTAATACCATGCATGGGCGTATGTTCAGTTGTAAGAAACATCAGTGTTACATGGAGTCCGCAGTGTTCCTCACCTGTGAGGGATACTTGGCGCTAGGGAGTCTGTGTGTGCTGCAGCACAGAAACCTGCTGCTGATGCACCTGCACATATAAACTGGCACAGGTACTACTGTATAAACTTTCAAGCTGTTCTTCATTCTAATGGAGTCCTGTGTGTATAAGGATGAAAGTGATAAAAAAGTCCTTTTTTATAATTTATATTTTGTTTGGGAAATCCTTAGACTCTGGCTGTAGTGTTATTTTATTTGAAATGTTGGTTTTACTATAACACTATACTTTTGTTTTTAACTGTCAGGTAGTATCTGACCACAGGGGTTATATAATAGATGTGAGCACTCATAATCTCGAATGCTGCTGTGAGGGCATTGTGTGTCACCTGGTGGCAATCTAGTGCCAGGTATCATGTTTTTATAAGTGATTTAAAAACAAGCAACTCATAATCACTGCCAAAAAGGTAAAAGTTACACTTTTTGGGACTCCACACAACCTAAACAATCCCCTTGTCCCAGTTCTATGACAACCAACATACAAGAAAGTCTTATCCTTCAAATATGTAGGTGTCCCTCTGGATCTAAGCTTAAGAAACCTTACTTCATGTATCCTTAGTGAAAGCTAAACCCTGCCTGTTTGGATGCTGCAAAATCTCCCACTTCCTTACAACAGAGTGAAGAAATGCCGTAGACTAAAACAGTTTAACATCAGAATTATAGTATGATTACAAATACATGTCTATTCCTCATTGAAAATTCTCAAGCACTCGTATCCTTTACAACAAAATGAGCCACTTCCTCCTCCTCCTCCTCCTCTCACCAGACAATGAACACACTTGATATATCACTCTCCTGTGAACCACCTGGTTTCCTGTAAAAGCTCTCACTATTTCTACTCTCCCTTGTCCACAAAGCATTATACAGTAACAATAAGGGTACTAACCTAAACCCTGCCCTAATGCCTAGACCTACACATTAGGGTACTTAACACCCTTTTTCTATCATTAGCACAAAGCAACACCTATGCATGCGCACACACACACACGCACACACCAAATAGCAGCACTTGGTATAAACAAACATTTTTGCATTACTATCCACTCCCATGTACTTTACATTTGATGTTACAGATCTTAATTCATCCTGCCTTGGACAAGTAGTACATGTGACCAATTTTCATACACAAATGGCATTGCACAAGCTGTATATTTGACCATTAGCATGGTACCCACACATAGTATGATAATGTAAGTATTGAATCTTAATTATTTTTTGATTTATAGGAAACTGCTTGCTAGTCGCACACAGTAAATTGGCAAGCTTATGTGACACACTTGGTCTTGTTGCCAGTAAATTGTCACTGAATCTGTCATCTGTAAGGTCTCACTGGAGCTAAAGGAAAACAATTCCAGACTGTGAGAAGAAAACATATCCAAACATGGGATCCATTGTACAGTTTCCTGTCATAGAACCCTGTCATACAAGTGCTATGGAAACACACTACCTGTTGTTTCAGTAGTATTGTCTAGGACTATCAGAACTATTAAAGCAAATGTATGTTGTACAGATGTCTGTCTAGAATATTTAGAAGTATACAAGCTATGATGAAAATAATCGATGCACTCAATGCATTTTTTTTTCTTTTGGAACTTGCGCCCTGTTTATATTAATACAAGAAAGTTTATGGTAAATTCTACTGTATATGTTTTTTACATTCCCAATGATATTATACAAGATGTGTTTTTGCTGTAAAGTAAGCATGCAAATTTTCGACACATGTTTAAGAATATGATTCTGTAAAGTTATATTTATACGGGTAACTTTATTTATAAATATCATTGGTTAGAAAAATCTGGGAGGCATAGAAGAAGATGTGTCATTTGCATTACATAAAGTAACATGCTAAAATAAATTTCATAGTTGTGGGCAAAAAAGCAGGTTATGCTGAACAAGGAATGATGCCTTGTTCTTAAGAAGGGTAAAACTAGACTGCTTCATTATTTTTTTCTTATTCTGGACCCGTCTTGCAACTGAGAGCATATTATAAGATCGTAACCATGCACCATGCTGTGTTCAAGTGGTTAGCTTCACTGCATTGAGTGTCTTATACAACAGTAGGGGTGCTGCATATGCTGTGTATCAGAGGAGGCCAATATTCAAGTTCTGTATCCTTCCCAGAGTGATGTAAGGCTTAGGCCATAACCTCAAGTTCCCAGCATGCTTGAACTATTGGCAGGCTGTATCACACAAATGAGTTGTATTTGACATAGGTTAAACTGTTTTTATACAAAATGCACTGTCATCACTTTCCTGTCACAATGGCATTCTTTTACCCTGAGTAATATAAGGAAGTTATATACATATGGTATCAAAACCTGTTGTTTCAATCAATTATACCTTTTGTACAGATTAGGGATTATACTTTCATCTACTGAGGAAAAGAAAGGTTGTCCATTGTGGTAGTAGTCTAACATGAGTTCAGATATTATTTTTGCAAAATTAAATTTTCTAGAATGAGAACTTGTACTTCTCTCATTTTATACATATTCATTCATGGAGGATAAGTGAAATAATCCTGTCCTCCCTGTGATTCATCTGTATGGAGCACACAAGTTGGCATTACTGCTTGAAGCGTGCTTTCTTAATGCTGAAGAGGTCATACAGGATAAAGGTTCTACTGTGTAAACAGCCACACATTTCTGCATATATGTTTAATCTACACGGCTTATTCAAATACATGGTACCTCAGTAACTCTAATGTGCCATGTCACACCGTGTAAATGACTAGAACTGAGGGATGCAAAACACATACTGTTTCTTTCTCATTGCAGAAGACAATGTCAGAAATGGATTTTAATTGTGGCCGTTGCAGACTTGAATGTGATAGGTAGTGTAGAATATCCATCCAGCCATTATCTGATTACCAGCTTTAATCTTTACGTTGTTGTGGGGATGTCAGAGCCTATCCCATTCCTTGAAGCTCAGTCTGGACAGGGCACTGGTGTGCTTCAGAATGCATGACCTTTCATACATGCATACTGAAAGCACATGCCCAAGTTTTAAAGATTACCATTCATGTATTTGGGAAGTCACAGGAAACTGGGACACCAGAAAAAAAAAAAGACGCAGAGAGGTCATACTGTACTCAAGACATCCATGTCAGGAATCAAACCTGAGAATATTTTGCTGTGAGATGACCGTTCTACTGAACATACCATATTTCATTATATTTCCTAAGGGAACTTTAGTATAGTTTATGTTCCTTTGAGTTCTGTTGCATAACATTGCAGTTAATTAATGGCAGAAGGAAGCACCAAATCTAATTTCTCTGTCCCCTCAATTCTTAACTTCAACCTTTACCCTTATGCCATCTGCTCATTGTAATGTTGAATATCTCCTTGGGTTAGATAGTCACAATCTAGTGTAGTCCATTGCATAGGTCCACAGCCATCTCCATAGGAAAGTGCTTTTAGAGACTGAATTTACCAAGGGCAAAGAAGTAGTTGGCCAACTACTCAACTTTGCCCTTTACTCCACTGTAGTGTGATCTCTGAGTTGGTATATACAGTTGGGGGGGTGGGTTCGATTTGGTTGGATGTTGGTCCATTGTGCTGCATGGCAAGTATTTAGTTGCCCTTGGAAAATTCAGTGAATCTCTAAAAAGATTTTCGCTGAAGTGTGGTTGCTGATTTGGTGCTCACTGAAATTGCACTTCGGTGAGCTAATTTAGACTCCTTATGCATTATCTGTTACTAGACTTAGTGATCTGTATTTACTATGTCTCTTTTAACTGTACATCTCTACACCAGAGTTTTAGCCAAAAGGCTCCTTGGTACAGCCCATTTACCAGGTTAACAAAGCTGTAAATAAATAATAAATTGTAGTATGCCCAGCGTCTGCACTGAGCTTCATTTGGATCGTTAATCTTTGCCTTAATAAATAAGTATAATCTTTGGAACACAGAGGTATTGGTACTGCTCATGCGTAGTAATACCATACCAAAAAAGGGAAGACACTAACATACCCTTCGACTGTCTAGATTTCCACAGAATGCCCAGACTTATTGTCTTATATTTTTAGTCTGTTCCTCATAAAATTTATGGTTTCCTGGCAAAACACTGAGGATTGAAGTCACTAAATAATGACAGATATCAGAGTTTTAGACTTCATATCCTTCAGAAAATGCATGCTAACCCAAATCCTGTTATTCTAGCAACTTTCTTAGTTTGTAAGAGAATTTTTTTAAAAAATCTGTCCCTATTTTCATAACTTTGTACCCCATTATTTTAGGCTTTGCCCACATCTCTTGTTCTAAGAGGTTGAGAAGCATGGGCATTAACATCATGTAAGATTTTATAAAAGCAAGCAGTTTGCATTTTATTTGTTTTTTAAGGTTTCTAATCATATCATTATTCTGGTGGCTGAAGCCTTTTTCATGAACTGGCACCCCCTCTTTTTGTGGTAAATGTTCAGTTTACAAGGTGCATGCTGATTGCTATAACCAAGTGATGTGCATATTTTTCAATGTAAAAGAAAATTAATTGTATAATATAGTCTGCCTTATGAGGCTTGGTGTCCTCACATTTTGTCCAAAAAATTTGTAAGTAAGCTTTACAGCATCGTTTATATATTGTTGTTTGTAGATATGTTCAAATCAAGGCTATAGTGGCCATTAGATATTGGCACTTCATAACATCTGTAAAGCAGTCAGTTCTTTTTTTCAGAGTAAAAAATACAGAAGCTGTCAGGACATAACGCTGTAGTGTTTTTTTCAGCTCTGTACCTGTTAAGAAAATGTATTTATATTTAAAAGTAATATTTCCATGTTTTAAATGTTGTGGCAAAAATGACAATATTTTTTTCAATAAAATTTAATGACATTGTTAATATATTTTATAGTAAGTATACCACAATAACTTTCTAAAAATTTCATAAGAACATGAAAAATACATTTTGAGAGACAGTCCTTTACATATACGGATACCAAAAGCCTTAACCTGCCATAGTTTAGTAACTGTCTCCTTGAGAATGAACAGTGGTAAATGGTTAAATGTTGCTAAGTTTTGCAAATATTTCAGAATGTGGCACATTGTAAATTATTTTAATTTTACATCATGGCATGGTTAGATACATGAGTAAGTGTACAAAATAACATTGGTAACTGCATTGTTCCTATATTCTGACATTGCAGAGATAGTGAAGTAATAGTGATTACCTGTTAAGAACTGCCTCATGTCATACAACATAACAGTCCAAGCTGGAGGTGGAAGAAGTATATTTAAGGGGTAATCAGGCCATGGACGATGTAGGTCTTTCTTCTCAACTTCGGCAAAACTGGAAAATGACAGTTAATTCATTTACTCAAAATCTGAAATACATACATAATGAAATATAATATTCCTGCATGAAATTTAATTAATGAAGTTATTTATCAAATGATGTCAGATGACCTGCAGATATTATGTTAGATGGAAATGTTACCATATGCAGGCTGCATTGATTTTCTAATCAGTGTACTAGATTAGTAGTAATATTGTGGGCTTTTGAAGGAATCTGATCTGATACCTGGTATCAGTAAATGGAAATGTATTACAGGTATACCTTTCTAGTTTTCTTGTACTGAAAGACACATTTATTGACAAAAATGAGAAGAAGTCATTTTACACCCGTCTTGAATGCAAACTTGGATTCAAATGGACTGATAATATTGTTGCCAAAGCTTCATATTAGAAAATGCAACTAATACCTTTTCATCTGGACAGAAAGCACCCTACCACCACCAACACATACACACATATACACGCACACACACACACACACACACACCTCCATGTGATTGATTTACCTTTACAACCTCGTACTTAACAAATTTGAGGAACTGAGAAAACACTCTATAAATGAAGCTGGGTTATCTGGTGCAAACTAACACCCCTCAAATCACAGTTAAGGAGCAAAAAAAAAAAAAGATGTCTTCTGCTTTTAAGACATGCCTGAATGGGTGTGCCTTCCCTGAAGGTTGGGTGTCGGGCTGACAACTCGGCACCATCAAAATTGACTGCCAATCATTAGCGGACTGGAGTTCCTCTGTGGTGACCCCTAACCGAGAAAAGCCAAAAAGACAAACAAGTCTGCTGACTACAAATGTAACATGCAGCTTGGTAAAATTAAATGACATTAACCTCCACACACTGATTGCTTCAGAGCTTCAGTCTTGACTGCAAATGTAGTAATAGCCTTAATTTATGAAGTAACAATATTCTTATGGCTTCATAAAGCAAAGCCAGGACTGCATTTCTACACTGTTACCTGCCAATTGCACAGCCTAAGAGCTTGTCCATGTGGCAGCTGCCCCTTGTCCTCCTCCCTAGTTACACTTCTATAGATGTAGATATAGATGCACACACATACCTACATATACATATATATTTATATGTGTGTGTGTGTATATATGGGTTCCCTTTAGAATCTCGAATAACTGAAATAACAAATTTCAGTTTCCTGAAATTCTAAGGCCGAAATCTTGAAATCGTGAAACACCAGAAGTGCAAAATTTGAAATCCTGAAGTTCGGAGCTTCTGGTGTTGCGGTGTATGAATGGATGTAAGTGCAGGTAAGTCTGTATGAGTGTGTAGGTTATGGGCTGTAGTGTATGTTAGTGTGTGTTTTGGTTGTGTGCAAGGGGCTGTGAAATGTGTGGGTGTGAGTTACCTTTGTGTGTGTGATTGTGCGGTCTCAGGGTTAGAATATATAAGTAGGGGGGTCTGGGGAGTGCAGCCCTGGGGGGTGCATGGGGGCTTGCCCCCTGCTTATTTCTATTTTAGGATTGTATATTTGATTGTGGGGGGAGAGTGTGTGTATTTGTGTGTTGTGTTTGTAGTGTATGTTTGGGATTTTAAGTTTCGCGGTTGTGGTGTTTCGGGCTTGCAAGGTTTCGGGATTTGAATTTTGGAAAACTGAAATTTGGTATTTCAGTTTTTCGAGATTCTCAAGTGAATCCGTATATAGATATACACACACACACACATATATATATATATATATATATATATATATATATATGTGTGTGTGTGTGTGTGTATGTATATATATATATATATATATATATATATCTATGTATGTATATATATATATATATATATATATATATATATATATATATATATATATGGATCTAGGAAGTTTGTTCGACTGAGCAAACGTCCATATCCATAAAACCCGAACACACTTTAACAAAAGCGCTTTTATCAAAAAAGCGCTTTCGTTAAAGCGTGTGACAAAAAAAAAACACTTCATTTACATTTTTGAAGGGGGGCTTTGCCCCCCCTGCAAACCCATGTGGGGGGCTATGCCCCCCACACCTCCTACTTTAATATTCTCCCTCTGAGACTGCACTACAGTGGGGAAAAGGGAGATTTCCCTTACCCGCACTGCAGTACAGCCTCGGCAACAGTCATACTTATGTGAAAGTGCTTCTTCGGTGAAAAGCACTTTCGCATAAGTATGCCCGGCAGTTTGGATTTCCGTCATTTGCTCAGTTGAGCAAACATCCTAGATCCATATATATATATATATATATATATATATATATATATATATTTTAAAAGTCACTGGTCCTGCCACTGCACTCCCCCTCCTTAACATCCCCTACTTCTCATACCTTAATCTCCTGCCCTTAACTCACTCTTCTCACTAGCTCTCTCTAATCTTCCTTGACTACTCTTTCTACTGTCTTCTAAAATCTATTAAGCAAATCGCCTCAGAGAAACATTCTATTGTAATGGTCTTGCTTTCATGAAACTACATCATGATAAATCTGTTTTTTTTTATCACTTACCCCAAAAACTATACTCATCTTAATGACATATTTCTTTTTATACATCTTGAAATAGTTACGCTATACTCCTGATTATTGACACTGTGTAACACTGTACTGCTACTTAATGCCTTGTAATAATCCTGTAACATTGCTGTTTAATGCTAATTTATAATGAAAATTGTATAATATGTTGAGCTTTTCAGCCTGGGCCTCCACTGAAAAAGGACTCTGCAGCTCAGTCGGACAATTTTGGTCAACAAATGTAAAATAAAATAAATAATAAAATATATATGTGTGTATGTCTGTGTGTGTGTGTATATATATATATATATATATATATATATGTGTGTGTGTGTGTGTGTTCATAGGTAGGTACTAGGCTACTGGCCCTAGGACCTATATACGCCTAGCCAAAAAGTTACCCTGACTTTCACCACCCAAGAAAATTATTTACCTGTGCCCCTGTCGAGCAGAGCCACAGAAGTGATCCCTGAGGAGAATTTCCTATTTCCCATCCAGTCATCAAGATTTTTCTTGAAGAGTGCTAATGAGGAGCTTTGTTTGATATAGATAGGTAGTTTGCTCCAGAGTATGGGAAGTCTCTGGGACAAGAATCTACCCCTCCAGCATGTTCTGTTTATTGTGGTGACAAGGTTTATGTCCCTAGAGTGTGTAACCCGGAGGGAGTGGGATTTCTTTAAATGGAGCATGTCCAACAGCTCTGGGTTTGACATAGCTTTGTATGTTAGGCAGATTGCCTCTGAGTAGGTGATATGCGACGGAGTAAAGCTGGAGATTTTTGAGATATTCTGCATAGGGCATCTGTTTGAGACTGGTAATTCTCTTTGTGAGGTATTTCTGTGGACTTTCCAGCTGTTATAGATGTCTTGTGAGGAACATAGCAAAAGAGGCATTGTGCTCTATAATGGTTCTAATGAGTGTCGAGTAGAGGGGAACAATGACTTCTTTTTTCCTGGATGAGAAACCTTTTGTGATTAGGTGTGTTACGTAGAAGGATTTCCTGACTACTGTGGTGATGTGATTATCAAAGGAGACACTACTGTCCATCTGTGTCCCAAGGTCTTTTATCACACTTTTGGTGTTAAGTAGACTACCGCCTATGTGGTAGTTCATGGATACAGAGTTTTTACCAAAAGGGATGACAATGCACTTTTTGGCATTGAGCTTGAGCCCATGGCTTTGACACCAGGCATCTGTCTCAGTGAGGCCCTTTTGTAGGATGTCCATATTGTTAGGAGTTTCAGTTATGGCTCCTAGTTTGCAGTCATCTGCAAACTTCATTAGCCAAAGACCTTCTGTGTTAGCCTGTACTTCAGAGAAGTAGATACCAAACAGGAGAGGACCCAGGACTGAATCCTGTGGTATTCCACTTGTCACTGGTCTGAAGTCGGATTTGGAGTCTGCTACTTTCACAGTGTGGATTCTGTCAGTGAGCCATTTGGCAACTCATCTTGTGACATAGGGATTTATGCCTAGTTTAGTGAGTTTATCTATAATTCCAGAGTGGGGGATGGTGTCAAAAGCCTTGGCGAGATCTAGATAGGCTGTGTGAACCACCTTACCCTCATCTACGGCTTTGGTGACTGCTTCAAAGAAGTCTATCAGGTTTAGGAGACATGATCTGCCTTTTATAATCCTGAACTGGGTGGGGGTCCAGAGTTTGGAGATTATCAATGTCTTTTGTTTATAAGTTCCATGATGATACGTTCCATGGCCTTGCAGACCAGGCTCGTCAGGCTAATGGAGCTTAGTTCCCGGGGTCTGTGGTGGTTCCCCCTTTGTGGTGTGGAATAACCATCACTGTGCACCATTCAGTGGTTACAAAGCCTGAGGTGAGGCTATGAGTGAACATGGTACTTAGGTGGGGTGTCAGTTCATTCTGTAGTTTGCGCAGAACGCAGCCTGGGATGTTGTCAGATCCCATGGATGCTGTGTTCTTGGCTTTGGAGAGTGTGGTTTTTACCTCTGCAGCCGTGATTACAGGAACTCTGCATTCTTCTGGTATAGAGATGGGCACTTTAGGGGGTGAGAGGGGGGTAATTTTAGCACTGAACCTATCTGCAAAGATGTTGGCTTTTGTATATTTAGTGCCATTGTGCTGTAACTCAGAGCAGATCTGAGTGTTGCCATTGTGATTCTTTACATAGCTATAGAATGCTTTGTGTTTGTCTTTAGAAACAGTGGCAATTTTATTTTCGTAACTAGCTTTGGAGGATTTTATGAGGGATCTCAGCTTCTTAGTCAGGCTGACCAGAGAGTTTCTCCAATCATGGGATTTTACTCTTTTTTTGCAGTAGTTACTTTTTTCTGTTGTAGAGTTTGTTTATGGCAGGGGACGACCAGATTGGCTTCCTTTCTTAGAGGGTAGCATCTTGGTTCTGTTACGGACAGCATGATCCATGCACTCGTGTAAGTGCTGATAAAGTGCATTTGTGTAGGATTCAGTAGTCGTACCTCTGTTGTTCATATGCATGGGTGTCGTGAAGTTTGCCACTTCTGCCTTAAGAAGCGTGAATCTGGCTTTGGAGACATTATTTTTGGTGGTTTCCCTAATGGTGGGTGGGGGTGGGATGTGGATGTCCAGGCTGATTAGCTTATGGTCGGATCTGACCACTGAGAACTTGACCTCTGGTGTGGAACACTGGTCGCCCATGTTGGTAATGACCAGGTTTAGGATATTGCTGCCCCTGGTGGGGGTGTGGATAAATTGATCCAAGGCGTTGGAGTTTATGAATTTGAGAAAACATTGAGCAAAAGTGTTGGTACATGAGTAGTTTTCCCAGTTAATGGTGTGGTAGTTGAAATTGCCCATTATTAGGGTGTTAGGTGGTACCCTAATAATTTCCAGTGTATCAAGAAATGAGGCGTGGGAATCCTGGGGCATGGTGGGGGATCTGTAGCAAGCTACAATTTGGATTGTGGTCTTGCCCAGAGTTAGTTGCACTTGGATAATCTTGGATACATTATGCTGAGCAACTAGCCTGGAGATGTGGATATCCTTAATGAATATGGACAGGCCTCTGACTTTAGTGTATCGGTCCAGGTTAGGTGGCCGAAAGGTGTGGTATGAATTATAGTTTGGTAATGAAGGGGTTCTCTCTGGAGCCTTGAACCAGGTCTCTGTCAGTGAACAGATGTCGATGTTCTCCAATTTAAGGAGTGCCCCAAGTGAGTGCATTTTGAGGTTTAGACTTCTAGCATTGAGTATCATTACCCTCAGATTTTGTTGCTTGTATCTGTTACGGTGGTGAATTTGTCATTTGAGCCTTGCCTAAAAAAGGCACTTTAGGGGTGGCAAGAGCTGTAGCCCATATCCAGAATCCCAAGGGTGACAGATGCAGGCAATCTCTGGCAAAGCATCGTGGTCTGTCGATTATGTCATCCCAGGCAGACAGATACTGGCTCCCTTTAGAATGACAGTCATTTTGTCCTTGTACTGTGGTATCATTCTGGGTGATGGCAGGATGCTTCTCAGGGCTAGAGCCATACCTGCCTGGGCTACAAGATCAGAGAGCTCCTCCGTGTCTCTTTTCATGTAGTCCAGGGAGGTACATCTCAGGTCATTCACACCATCATGGACAATGACAGAGTCATATTTGTACTTGTCGTGGAGTGACCTGAGTGCGTGTGTTATGTGGCAGATCCTGGCACCCGATAGGCAGCTGAAAGTAATTTTCTCCCTGTTTAGCCTGGTGAGTGGAACATCAGTGTACCTGACAATAGAGTCAC